>NC_029791.2:120323467-120344881 GCF_000816755.2 Arachis ipaensis | reverse complement strand
GGTATGTTCATTTCTCAGAGAATCACTCTCTGAAGTTCCGTTATTTATTTTTGGTCGAGATTTATACCGTTGTTAAATGTTTTTGGTTTGGGAGGTCCTTACTGTTCTCTCTTTTGGTCAACTAGCTGATTGGGTTATACATTAATATAAATTTGGCCTCAATATTAGGCTTATAATTGAGACCAACCATATTTGTTTGGACCAAAATTGTTTATTGTTTGAAATATTAAAAAATTGTCCAAATGGAAACAAAACAATTTGTCCAAAAAGTGAAAAAAAAAAAAGTAGTTATAACTTATCTTTCTAGATGGACTAAAGTAGTTTAGGTCGATTCTCGCCTTGTGCATGCAACAATTTATTGGTCAGCGATAAATCTTTAAATGGAACTACGAATCTGCAAAAAATTAGTCTTTTGCCTATTAAGTTAGAAAATACCATGAACAAAAAAAATAGACTAAAACAGTTTGGATTGATTCTCAAATGCAATGCACCCCAACAAAAGAAAATGTTACATTTCTATGAAAATGGCTTCTAGACATTCTCCAAAGCGTCAAGAAAGATCCAAGAGAAGAAAGGGAGGAGAGGTGGAGTAACATGGGCAATTTGAAAGAAATACAATAATATTCCAACAAATACAACCAAATCCTCTCTCAACAATCACTAAGGCTGTAATTGGAATGCTAACAGTAATTGGAACTGGTTGTGGAACACAAACATTCCAGAGAAGTTTAAATTTACTATGTGACTTAGCTTACATGATGCTCTACCAACTGAGACCTTTCGATTCAAGCGGCATTTAGCTTCTTCAGATATGTGTAAGAGATGTAACAAGGCGCAGGAGACTATGGAGCATTGCCTTAGAGACTGTGAACGATCAAAGGCAATCTGGTATATGTTGGATCCTAGTATCCTGGACTCGACGGCTGGTACTGCTCTTGAAGAGTGGTTTCGGAAGGCCTTGGCTAACAATGAGGCGTCCTTTGGTGCAGGGCTTTGGTGGGTATGGAGACATAGGTGCAATGACATATTCAACACTGACAACCCTTGGACAGACCATAAGGTTGTTGCCTTGGCCAGAATTACCGCCAAGGACTTACAGGTTTACAGGAATCGAAGCAATGCCTTTAGGTCTCTCCGAAATTGCCTGTGTTGGGAACCACCGGTAGGCAATAGTTTTAAAGTTAATTGTGATGCAAGCTTGCATATGGATTCAAATTTAGTGGGATTTGGGTGTATTATTAGAGATTCTAAGGGAGATTGGATCTCGGGCTGCTCTGGAAGCATTCCCCTTGGTCTATAATCAGATGTGAATTATTTGCTGCTTGGAGGGGGCTGGTTTTAGCTTGGGATTGCGGTTTGTGGGATATTATATGTGAAACGGATTGCCTTGACATTCTACCCATCATGCATGAGCTTACAAGTGGGTATTCATCTGAAGTAACAGATTTGGTTCACAAGATTCAAGAGCTTTTATCTCGTCCTTGGCTTGTTCACGTTGAATGGGTGTCCCGAGAAGCAAATAGAGCTACGGATTGGATGGCTAAATATGGTGCCAAGAGTAACTCTAATCATGTTATTTGGTCTGAGCCTGGTGTTGATCTCCAACGAATCATCCGCTCGGATTTAGGATAGTTTTTGCTTTGTTTCTTTCCTTGTTTAGACACAAAAAAAATCACTAAGGCTGTATTTGTTTTTTAGAACAGGACAAAACAAGACACTGGGAGAACAAGACATAAAGGACAGATACATAAAATTGTGTGTTTTTGTATTCTATTTGGTAATAAACTAAAACAAATTATAAAAATTCAATGTATTCTCTTTTTTTTTCGTTCAAAAAATTTGAAATGAAAATATAATAATAAAAAATATAATTATAAAAAATAATACAATATATTGAAAATAAGATGTAAAGAATAAAAACATAAAAATTAATATTCTTATATTTTTGTTTGGTGATAAACTAAAACAAATTATAAAAGTTTAATTTATTATCAATTTTTTTATTCAAAAAATTTAGGAAGATAAATATAATAATAAGAGTTATAATTATAAAAAATTAACAAGAAGAATGAAAGAAAAAATAAAAAATAAGTTGTATCTTTTGTTAGTATCTCTGTATTCTTCTTGTTAGGATGGAAACAAAATACAACTAATTTAATGTCTCTGAGCATATTCTCTGTCCATATCTCCTCAAACACGACTTTGTGTCTCAGTATCCCTGTCTCAGTGTTCTGTCTCTTTAAACAAGCGCAGCTTAATGTAACATTACAGGAAGTAGAATTCTATAAATCTCATTAATGCCAATAGTCCAGACTACAGTGTATAGCTAAAACAAGCAGCAGCCATCATCAGGGACAGTTTAGGTAACTTTAGGGGAGGTATTGCCTCAAAATTCAAATTAGAATCCTGTTTAGTGGCAGAAGCAAGAACATTAAAAGAGAAGTAATGATATTAGCCAAAAAACTGGATATCAACAGAATAATCCTAGATTTAATTCTGGTTTGAGGCTTTAAAATCTAGAGGAGACCTTTGAAAAATAAATTCTATCCTGAAAGACATTAGAAAAATTAAAATAGAGCCGAACCAAAGTGAATTTACCTGAACTCCAAGAGATCTAAACAAATTGGCTCATATGATTGCAGAAACCAAAGCTCAGAACATGCTTCCTCAAGATTAGGAAAAAAATGTTTAAAAGATTGTACAAAAATGCTATTTGTACACTAAAATCAGCCACTAATGTATTTGTGTATAAATACATGTCTGGTTTAATTTATTTTTAATGTGTATTTGTATTCCAACATATATTTTATACTAATAGCTGACTTTAGTGGCTGATTTTGATGTACATGTAACATTACTCTATATATATAGGGCAAATTGTACTGAGAAATATCTATTAATATATAATAAGCAACTAGTGCATGCTTTTTTATTTGAAAAGTGTATAACTTCTGTACATGACAAGTGTATAGTTATTTAGTTGCCAAATGACAAGAGAAAACAAGTAATAGAGTCATGTGTTTGGACAGTAAATACTTTAAAAGCAAAATGAGTATAACCTATTTAAATTATTCAAAGTAAATATTTTATAAAAGAAAAAAAATGGCACATCAACTTTTTTAGGATACTATTTAAATAGTCAGTCCTACATCCTAGGTAATACGTATTTTATGAAAGTTATCTCTCTTTATCACTTTCTCCCCATCAACTTCATGTAGAACCTGAAAAAAATGGAAGAGAAATTTAATTTAGTAACTGATGTGAATCCAAAAAAAACTTCAATGGCATTTTAAAGTGTATGTTATTAGGATATGGGAGGTTCCAAGCAAATACAATGAGAAAGAGATTGGGTCGATTGAAAAGATTCTCCAAGATGCAAATGTATTATTCTCACACTAAAATATGTATTCTTTCAATTTACTGTTGATATTTTTATAGTAGTGTGATACATGAAATAGACAAAATACATTACTTATTTCCAAATCTGTTTGTAATGTTAAAACAGGGTGGTAGAATCCATTGCACTATTTTCCGGGAGTTGATAAAAAAATGGCGTGGTGCCATTCTTAAGTTTCAGATGTACACAATGACTAATTTTATTGTGTTCGACCACAAGTATAAGGAGAAGAATGGTGTGAGTAGGATGGTATTGACATTCTCCCAGAGGACTTTGGTCAATTAGTTTAATTTGTGAGAAGAAAATCAATTGTATTTTCTCTTGCTATTTCAACGTATATGTACACATATATAGAAAAAATGTTTACTATTCTAGGCCCTATCATTTAGCTACTGACCCTATAATTTAGTATCCTAATTTATAGCTTCCATATTTACAAAAAGAGATCCCTAAAAATAAGTTATAGAATTTCTATAATTAAGCATAAGAAATCTCAACACTTCCCCTTAAGTTGGTGCATAGATATCACACATGCCCAACTTGCTTAAAAATTTTGAAAAAACTTGACTTCAAACTGCTTTTGTGAGGATATCTACCAGTTGATCTTCTGATCGAATCTTAGGTAACTCCAGAATCTTCGCATCTAGTTTCTCCTTAATGAAAAATCTATCTACTTCCACATGTTTCGTACGATCATGTTGGACTGGATTATGAGCAATATCACATGCAGCCTTGTTGTCACAATATAATTGAATTGGTTGCTTGGGGGGAAAACCCAAATCCATCAAGAGGAGTCTTAACCATAGTGTTTCGCATAGTCCAAGTGTCATTCCTCTAAATTCAGCCTCTGCACTTGAACGTGCTACAACATTCTGCTTCTTGCTTCTCCAGGAAACAAGATTACCTCCTACAAAGGTGAAATGACCAGAAGTTGAACGTCGATCATCTATTGTCCCAGCCCAATCAGCATCTGTATATGCATCCACATTTTGACAATCTGCATTTTTAGTGAACAAGATTCCTTTTCCTGGAGAAGATTTCAGATATCTCAGAATACGTACCACTGCATTCATATGTTGTTCTCCAGGACTATGCATAAACTAGCTCACAACACTCAATGCATATGCAAGATCTGGCCTTGTGTGTGCCAAGTACATTAACCTTCCAACCAATCTCTGGTATCACCCTTTATTAACTGGCACTTGATTTGATTCAACTGATAACTTCAATCCTTCTTCCATTGGTGTATCAGCTGGCTGACAGGCTGACATGCCAGTTTCTTGTAACAAGTCTAAAGTATATTTTCTTTGAGATAGAAAAATACATTTGATGGATCTAGACACTTCGATGCCAAGGAAGAATTTTAAAGGGTCGAGGTCTTTCATTTCAAATTCTTTAAACAAGTAACTTTGTAATGCCTTTCTTTCTTCAGGATCATTTCCCGTTACCACCATGTCATCTACGTAAACAATAAGTGCAGTTATCTTACCATGTTGTTTCTTCAAGAACAAAGTATTATCTGTATTGCTTTGATTGTAGCCGAAAGCCTTCATGGATTTGGTGAATCTTCCAAACCATGTCCTTGGAGATTGCTTAAGCCCATACAATGACTTTTTTAATCTGCACACCTTTTGAGTGTGTTTTTCTGGTATCATGCATCCTGGTGGAAGGTCCATGTAGACTTCTTCAGACAACTCTCCATGTAGAAAGGTATTCTTCACATCAAACTGTTGTAATGGCCAGTTCAAATTCAAAGCTAAAGACAACAAGACTCGAATTGTGTTGATTTTGGCTACAGGTGCAAATGTTTCTGTATAATCAATTCTATAGACCTGAGTGTGCCCTTTAGCCACTAGTCTCGCTTTAAAGCATTCGACTGTACCATCTGCTTTGTACTTCACTGTATAAACCCATCTGCATCCGACTGTTTTCTTCCCGGGAGGACAATCAACAAGCTTGATGACAAGTCATCTTATCCTAGTTTTTTAAGCAATTTTTCACTGTTTTTAATAGGTTTTATACACTTTCTTGAGTTACAAGTAAGTCATTTGGGTGAAAATTTATGTGTATTTAGATTCAATCAACCAAGAGTAATTTGATGCATTTTCATGAGATTTTGTGCCATAATTGCTTATATGTCAACAATGATAATAAGTCTCATGATTTTAGCAAAGCTTTGATGCATTTGTTGATTGATGACAGGTGACCAAAAGGCTTGGAGGAAAGTTGAAGAAAAGGGATGGCAGAAGACAGCAAAACCACCCTGGGAAGAGTTCAAAATTATACCCTGGAGGAGCCCAAGTTTGCGCCCAAGTTTGCCGCAAACTTGGAAGCAAACGTTGGTGAAATATATGCACCCAGGGGAAGCCAAGTTTGCATCCAAGTTTGCCTCAAACTTGGAGGCAAATGTTGGCATATAACTTGCACCCAGGGGAAGCCAAGTTTGCGTCCAAGTTTGCCTCAAACTTGGAGGCAAACGTTGGCACTAAATGTGATCCTGGAAGGGCAACGTTTGAGTTCAAGTTTGACCCCAAACTTGAACTCAAACGTGAATGACAGATGAAAAACCTTTCTGCATAATTTCAAAGCCAACGTTTGAGTTGAAGTTTTCCTCAAACTTCAACTCAAACTTAAAGGCTCAGAGTCCAAATTGCAAAAGGGTTTTTCTCACAAGCTCAGGAGCAACCAATCAAGGCTATCTTCAATCCAAGTCCATCAAGGCCAAGGCCCACATTCAAGGCTCCAAGACCATTAGAAGAAAGTGTATAAATAGGAGTTAATTTGATTTAGAAAGGACGTCAATTTTTACTTTTGAATTTGCACCTCTTGGAGGATTTTTACTTACTGTAACTTAGATCTGGGAGGAGAATTCAATTCTCTTCCTCTTTGGTTTTCTCGTTTTCTTTACTGCAATTCTTGTTTGAGTCTTGGGTGTTGAGAATTGAGGAAATTCTGTCTCAATCTCACCTTGAGATCTCTTTTTGTTTCTTTCATTGTACCATTGGAGAATTGAGATTTGAATTCAAGTTTTCTTACTGTTTTGATCTTTAATTTGTTGCAATTGATTTCTGAATTGGATCAAGGAAGGTAGTGAGATCTAGACTTGGTTTTCTAGTCTCTTGACCCCTGAGATCTGAAATTTCCTTTTAATCCTTCTGTTGAATGCTTCTTCAAGAGAATTTACATTTTCTGTTTGAGATCTACTGCAATTAATTTCATCTTTTACGTTCCTGCTTGTTGCAATTTACTTTTCCCTGTTTAATTTCTGCAATCCCAATTCCCTTTATAATTCAAGCAATTTACATTTCTTGCACTTTAAGCTTCAGCCATTTACATTTCTTGCAATTTAAGTTTCTGCAATTTACATTACTTGCACTTTAAGATTCAGCTCTTTTAATTCTTCTGCACTTTAAATTCTTGTCGATTATCCCTCTCCCTTTAAATTTCATGCAATTTGGCTTCTGTTGGATACAAATCACTCAAATCAACTCTCGTTCGCTTGACTAAATCAACCACTAAACTAAAATTGCTCAATCCTTCAATCTCTGTGGGATCGACCTCACTCACGTGAGTTATTATTACTTGATGCGACCCAGTACACTTGCCGGTGAGTTTTGTGTTGGATCGTTTTCCACACATCAAAGCTCCATAGTCTCATTTTTTTTCAAAGATTTCATCTCCTCATTCATAGCTGCCTTCCATCTCGGGCCGGCTAAGGCTTCCTGCACACTGTTAGGAATAGATACAGTAGATAATTGATTTACAAATGATCGATTTGATTCAGACAAGCGGTGGTTAGACACATAATGACTCATAGAATATTTGACCTTACTAGAAATCTCAGGTTCATATGTGGGTTTAGGGATACCTGTGGTGTGATGTGGTGGTAGTTGTTTTCTAGATGGTTCAGCCATATCAGGAGCATCCTCAGCTGACGAATGGTTGTTTGGTGTATTAGTTTCTTGTGGTTCGAGGGATTCGGATGCCGATGATGGACTTGATACTTCCCTTTCTACGTGCTCACCATTACCCAAGTTCAACTCATCCATATCTTGGGCATTAAGTTCAGCAACCTCATCTCTAGTAGAGAGTTCTACTTCTTTTGGTATTTGAAGATCTAAAGTCAGAACTTCTTCTTGGTACTCCCCCTGAAGTTCAGGCTGAAGGGAAAAATACATTGTGTCTTCATGAAAGACGACATCCAATGTAATAAACATTCTTTGTATTGGAGAGTGATAACATCGATACTCTTTCTGATAAGTAGCATATCCCACAAAAATACATCGCAATGCACAAGGACTCAATTTGTTGCGCTGGTGTTTATGAAGATGTACAAATGCTACACAACCAAAGACATGAGGAGGTAAGTTTGTTGTGGTAGGAGCTTCAGTAAGAGCTTGGTATGGTGTCTTGAAATCAATGGTACTGGAGGGAATTCGATTAATTAAATATGCTGCAGATGTAAGTGCTTCACCCCAATAACACAATGGCATATGAGCCTCTATCAATAATGCACGAACAACTTCCAATAAGTGACAGTTTTTTCTCTCAGCCACCACATTTTGTTGGGGTGTTTCAGGACAAGTAGTTTGATGAATGATTCCTTGTGCTTCCAAATATTGTTGAAAACTAGAACTCAAATATTCACCTCCATTGTCACTTCGTAGAACCTTAACCTTTGCATTGTATTGAGTACAAATCATTTTGTGAAATTTTTGGAACAACATATTTACCTCACTTTTGGATTTCATCAAACACACCCAAGTCATCCTTGTACAATCATCAATAAAAGTGACATACCAGCGTGCTCCACCCAAGGTATAACCATAAAAGGAATTAAACTTTTATTCAAACTCAAAGGAAATGAAGCACGATGGCTTTTTGCATATTCACAAGTATCACAACGGAAACTAGAAATATCAAATTTTACAAATAAGCTAGGAAATAATTTTTTAAGATAACCAAATGAGGCATGTCCCAAACGTTGATGCCATAACCAGATATCAGATTTTCTTTTTGTTGCTTCATCGTTGTCCATTGTCAATGCTTGACACAGTTGATTCAAACTCTTTGACTCCATGTCTAAGTAATATAGATTCCCTCTCTTAACACCACAACCAATCGTCTACCTTGTTTGGATGTCCTTAAACACACAAAATTCAGGCCAAAAAATTACAACACAAAATAAAGCAGAGGTGATTTAAGATACTGACAAAAGGTTATAATCCAAGGATGGAACAACTAAAACAGAATCCAAATTCAAAGTATCAGTAAGAGACAAGGATCCTTCTCCTATAACAGGAGTTGAGGTACCATTAGCAGTAGAGACAAATTTTTGTGAGAAAGGTTTAAGGGATGGAACCTGTCTAGAATCAAAGGTCATGTGATCCGAAGCACCAGAGTCAATTATCCATGTACTATTAGAAACAGGTGCGCAAATATTTAAAATTTTACCTCTATTACTTGCTGTTGCTACCAAAGCCGGGCCTTTTTCCTCAATATCTTGTTCTGCCTTTAATTTTACAACTGCAGAAGTGGAGTTCTTGTGTGAATTCTTCTTTCGTGGATCACGATTATGATCCCACCAGTCCGGATATCCCACAAGTTCAAAATAGCGACTTTTGGTATGGCCAGATTGATCACAATGGGCGCATCTATAAGTGGATTTGTTAGCACTAGCAGTAGATTTATAATGATTGGAACCTATTCGATCTTGCTGGTTGGGATTGGATTTGTGTTGAGTGGATCGGTTCCGGCTAACAAGGGCTGAAGCTTCAGGCTTCTCAGATTCTCCTTTCATTGTTGCAAGCCGCACAGACTCACAACGAACCAGTGAGTAGCATTCTTCTAACTTAGGGATTGGATCTTTTCTCAAAATATCACCACGAATCTGATCGAACTCACAATCCAAACCAACAAGAAAGATATGCACCCTTTGTCTCTCAATGGATTTGCGATACAGTTCTACATCTTTCTCACATTCTATACTCACTTTATTGTGATGATCCAACTCACCAAAAAATTTCGATTAATTCACCATAATAGATAGAAAGTGTTCTGCCATCTTGTTTGGCAGAGAAAGCCCTCTGATTCAAGGTGAAAACTTGCAGTTCATCAGCCCATCATAGAAAGCTTTTGATAAAGCCTTCCAAATTTCACGAGTAGTAGGAAGACGGATATATCGCTTCATGATTTCGGGAGACATGGACATCAATAGCCATCTCTTGACTCTTTGGTTGTCTGTGTACCACTTGTCGTAACTTGCATCTTTCAGTCGGTGGTGCTGTTATACCACGAATAAAGGAGAGTTTCTCCTTCTCAGTAATATGCATCTCCATCATCTGGCACCAAACATCATAGTTCGTTTCATTGAGGACAATTCCAGCATTGAAAGATAAATTTTCAGATTGAATAATGATTGGAGCAGTCTTAGTGCCAGAGGGTTCAGAGGGGTCAGACTCTGACTTGCCCATTGTACTAAACGTAACCTGGGCTCTGATACCAAGTTTAATTTGTGAGAAGAAAACCAATTGTATTCTCTTTTGCTATTTCAACGTATATGTACACATATATAGAAAAAATGTTTACTATTCTAGACCCTATCGGTTAGCTACTGACCCTATAATTTAGTATCCTAATTTATAGCTTCCATATTTACAAAAAGAGATCCCTAAAAATAAGTTACAGAATTCCTATAATTAAGCATAAGAAATCTCAACACAATCATCTTAAGAAGCCAAGCTTTTTCCTTGAGGCTTTCTGTCTTAAGTCCTATGTGGATCTTCTAACTGCTGACAAATTACCAGATTCGAAATGTTTGGTGAGTGTCATATATACTTATAGGGTAGATTATGCATTTAAAAAAGTTTGAGTTTATTCCACAGAAGCTAATACCATTATTAACAAGTGTAGATTTGATCGGAGAGGTTGTTGGTAAGGAAGATCCCATAGACTTGATCACTAGCAAAGGGTTTAGGATTTTTTTGGCGTTTCTCCTTGCCACTTAAACGAAGGAAGATGAACCTTTTTATGAGCCAACAATTATAAGTGAAGTAGGTGGGTTCAGCCAATTCAAAATTAATATATAATACTATCTCCATAAATTCACATTTAATGGATCCAGTGTTACTCTTTTTTTGCTAGCTAAAAAGTTAAACTTTTTTATAGGGAAACGTTTTTTACCTTCTATACAAAATTTATATCCATCTTAAACAACTAAGCAAGCATTAATATTTTAATATCCATATCCATTAATTATATTCTTCCAACAACATTTTAGGAACAAAGATTTTAAAATGAATATTTATTTTAAGCATATTATTATTCAAACAAGATTCTTACGAAACAAATCGCATACGAAATTAATAAATAAATAGTCATTAAAATGTAACTAAATCTTTAGTAATAATAAACATTATAAAATTGTAAGTAAGAATAATTAATATAAGTAAAAATAATTAATCATTAATAAATTTTTATGTTTAATTAGATTATTATGTGTAATATCACGTCACACATTTTTTTACACAGATAAATCATAAAATTTATTTAATATTATTATATTCCAAAAAAATTATTAAGTTTTGCACTATAATTTAATATTAATTTTATTAAACATAGCTGTATATATGTAGAAAAAAATAAAATATACTATATAGCACCATCCGCGCATCGCACAGAGATACACTACTAGTTCTACTAATATATAAACAAATGAAATAGCAAGTTTGGTGTATGTCTAATTCTTTTTCAATTAAATACCATAAAATATGTTTTTTAATATATACCTGAACTTAAGATAATGTATTACAAAAAAAAAAAAAACCTTGTCATCTTAATTAATGTTATATACTTATTTTTATTATCATTTTACAAATAATAAACTAATGAACTTAATTTTGATGTACTGTATTTTACACGTACATTCAATCACATAACATTACATTTATCAAAAAAACAATTATGATTATAAAATTGTGTAAAATATTTTACACGGTGAATGCATCAAAATTAAACTCATAAATTAATATGAAAAATAACAGATTAATAAGCATGTTTAGAAGATTAAAGTGCCTATTAAACGACTAACAATAATAACAAGGCTGAAGATTTGTTGAAGATTTGAAAGATTAAATTAAATATCACTTAGAAGAAATATATTATTTTTGTTTGCATTTTGCTCTCTTCATACCTAACACCTTTGCTAATTGCTACGAGCCCTCGTTTCCTACTCTTACGCACTTTTTCTTGAGCAATTTATACATAATACCCCAGCATTTAAGAATATACTCTTCTTTAAACCTTACAATTTACAAAGAAATAGAAACAATGCATAATATATTTAGTGATTCATACACTAAAATTTAATCAAAACACTATAGAAGAGAGGAGTCATAGCCACACATAAACCAACCCAAAACTTTAAAGGGTTATACTACGTGTACACCAAAATCAGTCACCAAAGTCAGCCACTAATATAAAATACATGCTAGAATACAAATACACAATGAAAATAAATTAAATCACACATGTATTTATACACAAATATATTGGTGGCTGATTTTAGTGACTGATTTTGGTGTACAAATAGCATTTCTCAACTTTAAATTATGTGTATTCTTACGAATGATCTATGTTAAAATCTATTACAGCACCATGTTTTCGCCCTCGGCCGTCATGCTTAATGGAGAAACAACCACATCCGAACAACAACGATTCGGCATGGGAAGCGATATTCTTGGTACCTTCTTTTTCTTTGTCTTCTTTCTTCTCCTTATGTAACTTGCGCATCACGTAAGCTTGGGTGAGATCAAACCCTGCCATAGACATGTCTGTGTCTAGCTAGGAAAACAAAACAAGGTAAATCAAAGCAAGAGATTATTTAAGTTTTTGTTGAGAACGAATTATGAAGATAAGATGGTGGAAATATATATTTATATATAAGAAGTAGTAGCTTAGTAGGTTTGCGTGTGTTGCAAGAAATGTTGACTTGGGAGTCAAGTAATTAATGAAAAACAATTCCATGAATTGTTGATTTCTTCGACCTGAATTGGCTATTTATTTAATATTCAAGGGTGTGGCTGAGTAGGATTAGAAAATGTTTCTTCCACACACGTAAATTCTATAAACAAAGTTACAAACCTATCTTATTTTAATTTGGTTGATAAGGGTTTACGTCATACCATTTATGTGTAATGTTTTGGGTATTTTGTTGTTAAGGAATCAAAAGGAAAATCAATAAAGTTTTAGAATGTATTAAACTAATTTAAATTTACTATTTTTGCTCTTCAAGAGTTTAGTTTGAACATATCTATTATTTATCCGTCTGTTATCTATTATCTATTTATTATTTATTATTTATTATATATTATTAAAATTAAATTTTTGCATTTAATGATAGAATTAACACGATATGTTTTTTGAAAATATTTTTCAATTTATTTTTTAATAATTAAATTACATTAATTATAACAAATAAATTATATAACTAATTGATTTGATTAATTCATATATCATACTAATTTATTTAATTGATTCACATATACCAAATTGAATTTCAATCATTTATTTATAAACTGACATAGCTTTTTCTTAAAGATATTTTTTAATCTTATTTTGTTTGATTGATTAAACTAAATCAACTATAAATAATCTATTATCTATTTTTTTGGTTTCCACGGTATTCCCCAACCCAACAGGTCAAGAACTAATCCGTCGCGAATCTGAGCTCCATTTAAGGGTCTGCCGCTGGCCAATGGGTTGCTGCATGCATAAGGCGGGATTCGAACCCCCGACACTTACTTAAGCGGACGAGTGAGCTGATCACTCGACCAACCCAAGTTGGTTATAATCTATTATCTATTATTATATCAAATTTTAGATGGAATTAATAACATAACATACAACATTTGTTTTTTGAATTCATTTAGCTTAATGTTACGGATCCGGCCCACGGATCCTATACCCGGAACGGTCCCTGAACCTGGTTACCCGGGCACGACCCGCTTCGCCCTTCCAGAATGCCCGGAACCGACCCACTAGAGCTCCTAACCAACTTTCGAATTCAAACGTCTCCCTTATCTTAGTCAAGTAAGATAAGATAAGATAATTCAAACGTCTCCCTTATCTTAGCCAAATAAGATAAGATAAGATATTCACCATCACCTATAAATAGAGGACCCAGGTCCCTCCAGGTATTCATTCATTCCTCACACCTTATACCTCTCAGATCCATTCTGACTTGAGCATTGGAGTGTCTTTGCAGGTACCTCCCCCATTGCTCCAGTCAAGTGATCCGGCATCTGCCTCAACCCGCAAGTTCTCGATCCATCTCTCAACCCGTACCAGAGACATCTTGTACATTGGCGCCGTCTGTGGGAACTTTGCAACGTTGTGGCGGCATGGCGGATAACCCAGAAGAGCAATTATCAAACTCAGATTTCTTGCGTGTAACTGAGAGCAAAAAGGAATAATGTTTCCTTAATTTGCATCACCTTTGCAGGGATAACACACCTTCGCCCTACTCCAACGGCGAAATCCCAAAGGAATAATGTTTCCTTAACTTGCATCACCTTTGCAGCGATAACACACCTTCGCCCTACTCCAACGGCAAATCCCAAAGGAATAATGTTTCCTTAACTTGCATCACCTTTGTAGGGATAACACAGCTTCGCCCTACTCCAACGGTGAAATCCCAAAGGAATAATGTTTCCTTAACTTGCATCACCTTTGTAGGGATAACACACCTTCGCCCTACTCCAACGGCGAAATCCCAAAGGCATAATGTTTCCTTAACTTGCATCACCTTTGCAGGGAAAACACACCTTCGCCCCTACTCCAACGGCGAAATTCCAAAGGAATAATGTTTCCTTAACTTGCATCACCTTTGCAGGGATAACACACCTTCGCCCTACTCCAACGGCAAAATCCCAAAGGAATAATGTTTCCTTAACTTGCATCACCTTTGCAGCGATAACACACCTTCACCCTACTCCAACGGCAAAATCCCAAAGGAACAATGTTTCTTCGACTTGCAATCACCTTCTTAGTGATAACACTCTTTATGCACCCTCGCCCTACTCCAACGGTGAAATTCCAAATCCTCCGAGCCCAAAGTCTAGCCTCCCTTTAGTGGGACACCTCCACCTCTTGGACCCTCTCATTCACCACTCCCTCATCCGTCTCTCCGAGCGCCATGGCCCCATCTTCTCCCTCTATTTTGGCTCCATGCCCATCGTGGTTGCTTCTTCTTTTGAACTCTTCAAGCTCTTCCTCCAAACCCGCGAGGTCACCTCCTTCAACACCAGGTTCCAAACCTCTGCCATCCGCTGCCTCACCTATGACAACTCTGTCGCCATGATCCCCCTTCGGACCTTACTGAAAATTCATAAGGAAGCTCATCATGAACGACCTCCTTAAACGCTACCACCGTGGCCAAGCTCAGACCTCTTAGGAGCCAAGAGATCAAGAAAGTTCTCAAGGTTCTTGCACAGATGTGGGGGACAGCCAAATCGTGTTGGCATAACGGAGAACCTCAAGGAGCAATCCTCCACCCAACACCCCAACTTCCGAACTCCAAGATAACACTCCTCCCACCCATGGGAGGATAATAAACGCGGCACATCGCCAACCAACCCCAACCCAGCAACAACCAAGAGAGGACAACTGTCCTCCCACTGAAGCCTGACCACCCGATGGCCTAGGAGAGAAGGCAGTCCAGATAATCCAAGAGCTGTGCCTCCGGGTGCAAGAACTCAAAGGCCGAGTTACACCCAAAGAAAAGCACAACGCCAAAAATGGAAGTCACGCAACCTCCAGATCAAGATCTCGCCATGAAACCAGGCACGGCGGATCGCCAGAATGGCGACATGCCAAGAGATACAATCTTAGCATCTCCCGTGACCACGGAAACGACAGGATGCCTGAACGACGACACGGCAAAAGGTATGATCGCAGTGTCTCACGCAATTCGGCTCATCAACATGACACGGACGACGACCGACGACATCAAGAGGCGAAACGCACAAGAAGTGACCACGTGATAATGAGAGCCACTCCCTTCACTGAAAGAATCCTGAAAGAAAAACTCCTTAAAGGCTTCGACAAACCTACGGATATGAAGTACGACGGAACCAAAGACCCCCAGGAGCACCTAACGGCCTTCAAGGCCAGGATGAACCTGGAAGGGGCCGCTGGCGCGGTCCGAGGTAGGGCTTTCCCGGTAACCCTAGCTGGGCCAACGATTAAATGGTTCAACGCCCTCCCCAACAGATCCATAACTGGCTTCCACAATATCTCACGGAAGTTCATGGCCCAATTCACCACCAGAATCACCAAAGCTAAACACCCCATCAGCTTATTGAGAGTCACCCAGAGACAAGACGAGTCCACGAGAAAATACCTCGATCGCTTCAACGATGAATGTTTAACGGTCGACGGACTCACGGACTTAGTCGCAAGCCTTTGCCTAACTAACGGGCTCATGAATGAAGACTTCCGAAAACACCTCACTACCAGACCGGTGTGGACCATGCATGAGATCCAGAGCGTCACAAAGGAGTACATAAACGATGAGGAAGTAAGCCAAGTCGTAGCCGCTAATAAACGGCAGCACGGCAGCACACGACACGGCAGCACGACACCTCGACATAACCCCCCACCAAGAGAAAACCATAAAGAACATCCCAAACCAGCAAACGTAAACCAACCCCCCAGAATCGGAAAATTCTCTAACAACACACCTCTGACGGCCCCGATCATCGAGATATACCACCAAATAGCCGATCGAGATATTCTCCCGAGGGCCCGACAACTCAAGGAAAGAATGGGCGGCAACAAGACCCTGTACTGCGACTACCACCAAGGATGCGGACACAGGACACAATATTGTTTCGACCTAAAAGACGCCCTCGAGCAAGCCATACGAGACGGCAAACTCTCCGAGTTTGCCAAAATCATCAGGGAACCAAGACGCACGGAAAAAGACAGATCACCAGAAAAAGAAGGACGTAACCCAAGGACACAGAGACAAGCCTCTAGGAAAAGCCCTAAAACAGATCCGACCATTATCGTGAACGTCATCACAGGGAAAGACACCCCAGAAAAATCAAAATCAGCATTGAAGAAGGATCTCAAGATCCTGGCAGTTAGAGACCAAACCCCAACCGCCACCAACAATAGAGCGATAACATCTCCCCCGAGGATTGCCAGCATGGCACCTCGGCAGAAGACGCCCCCTTCGTCATCTCGACAAAGATTGGAACTGGGCTAGTAAGAAGAATACTGGTGGACACGGGAGCAGATTCTAACATCCTCTTCAGAGGAGCATTCGACAAGCTCGGACTCCGCAATGACAACCTCCAGACACACCGCAACGGAGTAACCGGACTCGGAGACAACTTCCTCAAGCCAGACGGTTCCATCATTCTTCCCCTTATCATAGGGACGGGAAGCCAGAGGAAGACAATCCTGTCCGAGTTTGTGGTCCTCAAGAACTCCACCGCTTATAACGTCATCCTCGGAAGAAAAACAATCAACGACCTCTCCGCCGTCATCTTTACCAAATACCTTCTAATGAAGTTCACGGCAGAAGATGGCTCTGTCGGAACCATCCACGGAGACTGGGAAACCGCAGTAGAATACGACAACACCAGCCTAGCCCTACGCAAGAGATCCCGAGACGCGGCATGCATCTTCCTTTCCGACCTCGATGCACACCAAAGTCCACGCAGAACCATGGGAGGAAACGACAAAGAAGCAAAGTAGGGCCTTGCAGACAAGGTCAGCAGTATAGCACACCTACGGGAGCTAGCCCTAAAATAGAGAATAAGCCTAAGGTACAATGGCAGCACGGTATGACGAGACTTCGGACCAGGAGACCTCGTCTTACGACAAAACAACATCGGTCTACCCACTCCCAGAAAAGGATAGCTCACGCCCAACTAGGAGGGTCCCTACCAAATCAAGACGGTAATCGGAAAAGGAGCCTAGAGGCTCGAAAGACTAGATGGGACCAAGCTCCCAAGATCCTGAAATTCCACCAACTTACGGTGCTACTATATGTAGAAACATCCTTCCAAAGCAACAAGATTGAGGTCGTTTAAGACTATCTCTTTACCTTTTATATTTTGCCTTCTTCACTTTCATTTATTGCTTAAGTTATTCAATCGTATATTTTCTTACTGGGCACTCTTTCCTACCCACATCGGGAGGTTTTAACGAGGCCCAAAACTGCAAATAAAATTCATTATTTCAAATGCATTGCCCCGTCCGACGACACGAACTAAACGTGGCTACACCCGGGGATCGATCACCCTGAGGCCAACAGAACGGATATCCAAATAACAGAATGGATATCCAAATAAGTAAACGGCTACTCAGGGATCGATCACCCCAAGACCAACAGAACAGATATCCAAATAACAGAACGGTTATCTAAATAACAAAAAATGGCGGCCTGGGGATCAATCACCCCGAGGCCAACAGAACGGATATCCAAATAACAGAACGGATATCCAAATAAGTAAACGGCTACCCAGGGATCAATCACCCTGAGGCCAACAGAACGGATATCCAAATAACAAAAAATGGCGGCCCGGAGATCGATCACCCCGAGGCCAACAGAACGGATATCCAAATAAGTAAACGGCTACTCGGGAATCGATCACGCCTAGGCCAATAGAACAGATATCCAAATAACAAAACGGGTATCCAAATAAAAAAAATGGCGGCCCGGGGATCGATCACCCCGAGGTCAACAGAACGGATATCCAAATAAGTAAACGGCTACTCGGGAATCGATCACCCCTAGGCCAACTAAACGGATATCCAAATAACAAAACGGGTATCCAAATAAAAAATGTTAGCCCGGGGATCGATCACCCTGAGACCAACATAACAGATATCCAAATAACAAAACAGATATCCAAATAAAAAAATAGTGACTCATGAATCGATCACCCGCAAAGCCAACAAAATGGAAATCCAAATAAGCTAAATAAACAAAGTCTTGAAATTGGCCCACTAAGAGGTCTAAAATAAGTTCACAATAACGGCCCAAAAAAAAAGGCCACACAAAACAAGCATGAGGACGGTCTTCCAACTTGCAGAAAGCCAGACTGACCAACATTATCCTAGCAATTGGTGCAGAATGATGTCACGCCGTTTTCAGGCCCCTCACAGTCTCCCAAACTATAGAGGATCGGACTCTCCAACAACTTAGCATTGAGACCAAGAAAGCATACTCTCATGCTCCGGGGGCAACTGTTACAGACCCGATCTCCGGGCCCTTCCTTGGAACGGTCATCAAACCCGGTATGTGATGAAACGCCCAAACAACGCGCTCCTCGCCTGACCATGAAACGGCCAGGAACTCCCCAAATCGTAGACCTCGACCGGAAAAACCAAAACAACGATCTCCTTACCAAACCACAACGGCAAGGAAAAAGTTCCTCCAGCGATGAGACCGAGCACCCTCACTCTCTCGCTCTGGGGGCAACTGTTACGGATCCGGCCCACGGATCCTATACCAGGAACGGTCCCCGAACCCGGTTACCCGGGTCCGACCCGCTTCGCCCTTCCATAATGCCCGGAACCGACCCACTAGAGCTCCTAACCAACTTTCGAATTCAAACGTCTCCCTTATCTTAGTCAAGTAAGATAAGATAAGATAATTCAAACGTCTCCCTTATCTTAGCCAAATAAGATAAGATAAGATATTCACCATCACCTATAAATAGAGGACCCAGGTCCCTCCAGGTATTCATTCATTCCTCACACCTTATACCTCTCAGATCCATTCTGACTTGAGCGTCGGAGTGGCTTTGCAGGTACCTCCCCATTGCTCCAGTCAAGTGATCTGGCATCTGCCTCAACCCGCAAGTTCTCAATCCATCTCTCAACCCGTACCAGAGACATCTTGTACTCCAACGGCAAAATCCCAAAGGAATAATGTTTCCTTAACTTGCATCACCTTTGCAGCGATAACACACCTTCACCCTACTCCAACGGCAAAATCCCAAAGGAATAATGTTTCTTCGACTTGCAATCACCTTCTTAGTGATAACACTCTTTATGCACCCTCGCCCTACTCCAACGGTGAAATTCCAAATCCTCCGAGCCCAAAGTCTAGCCTCCCTTTAGTGGGACACCTCCACCTCTTGGACCCTCTCATTCACCACTCCCTCATCCGTCTCTCCGAGCGCCATGGCCCTATCTTCTCCCTCTATTTTGGCTCCATGCCCACCGTGGTTGCTTCTTCTTTTGAACTCTTCAAGCTCTTCCTACAAACCCGCGAGGTCACCTCCTTTAACACCAAGTTCCAAACCTCTGCCATCCGCTGCCTCACCTATGACAACTCTGTCGCCATGATGATCCCCCTTCGGACCATACTGAAAATTCATAAGGAAACATTATGCCTTTGAAATTTCGCCGTTGGAGTAGGGCGAAGGTGTGTTATCCCTACAAAGGTGATGCAAGGTAAGAAAACATTATTCTTTTGGGATTTCGCCGTTGGAGTAGGGCGAATGTGTGTTATCCCTACAAATGTGATGCAAGTTAAGGAAACACTTAACATAATAAACATAATTATATTAATATGCTAATGTTAATCTAGTTCATTAATAAGTTTTTTTCCATAAAAATAATAATGTTTTACGTTAGCTTTAAAAATTTGTTATTACTGTATTAACCTTAATTTGTCATTGCTAATCTAAGTCATTAATAAGTTTGTTTTCATGAAAATAATAATGTTTTACGTTAGCTTTAAAAATTTGTTATTACAGTATTAACCTTAATTTGTCATTGAGGTTTGATTTTTTAATTATGCGACATGATTAATATTATTCAAATGAATAACGTGAATTTTTTACTTGTAAATCACATTAAATACATAATTTTAATTTATTTTGAGTTCTTATTTATTATTTAATAGTCCTCATGTCTTTCATTATCACTACAATAATTCCTTAAGATAGCGACGGTTATTTTGCGGCGGTTGTGTGAAACCGCCGCGAAACGACAACTTGCGGCGCATATAGCGGCGGTTTAGGGTTGGGGCTGCAATTAGGCCAACATTTAGCGGCGGTTTTTCTCGAACCGCCGCTATATTTCAATCATGTTTGCATTTCGCAGCATCTTTTCGAAAATCGCCGCTATATGTACCCCGGAGTGATTTATTGTTTTATATTTTGCGGCGGTTTTGTTTGAACCGCCGCAAAATGCGTATTACCACATATTGCAATGTTTTCTTTAGTAATAACCATCTGAGTATAATTTAGTTAAGTAAACACTACTATCTTAAACTACATATGTTTAAATCATTGTTACATCAATTTATATATGGTCCAAAAGTATATCAAGAGTACAATGAAAAGTACATTTAATAATATCCATAATAAATATAATAAATAAAAATAATAATAATTATAAATATTTTTTATAAATTATTAAAAATCAAACATTTTCTAAAAATAATAATTATAAATATTTTCTATAAATTATTAAAAATAATAATTAAAAATATTTTCTACAAATCATTAAATATTCAAATTTTTATAATTTTACCAAAATTATAATTTTAAATCATAATTTTTTTATTTTAATGATTTGTTGAGCATTTATTAAAATAAAAAATTTAAAATTTTTTTAAATAACAATCTTAACTTGTATTCTTAGATATAAGAATTCATAATAACTAAATTCAAAATTAATTAATATTTTATTAAAATTAAATACTAAATAGAATAAAAATATTTTTATATAAAACCAATTAATGATCTGCATATTATCATGGTTAATAAATTCAATAATGCTAACTGACTAACAAATATAATATTTTTGGCAAATATTTCACTAATTTTAAATATTAAAGACTAAATTCTAAATCTTAATAAATATTTTTAGAAAATATTTATTTTTTAATAATTTATAAAAAACATTTATAATTATTATTTGTTTATTTATGATTGAATGTATTCTTTATTGAATTCATTATGGATATTATTAAATGTACTCTTTAT
>NC_029791.2:120307507-120323074 GCF_000816755.2 Arachis ipaensis | reverse complement strand
TTTATATTATTTTAATTTTTCAATCAATTTTTAATATTTTACTCCTAAAAAGAATCAAGGCCAAAAAAAAGAATTCCATATATATAAAGTTATTTGAAGTATTTCATTCAATTTTCTATCCTAATTTTAATTTTTTATTCGTTCTACTAAACTATATTTAATACTTTCATTTGGTAAATTTTATAGGTCTTTCGTTCTTTTTTATTAAAAGGTAATAATAATCTTTTTCTTTTTTTATATTTTGTTATTGACAATTAATAATATAGATAATTAATTTGAAAAGACTTAGTGATATAAAGATAAAGTTTACGTGGTATAATCCAAATTTTTTAGCAATAAAGTTAGATATTTATCTTTTAGACTTTTGCATATTGTAGTATTCTAAGCATATCAAAATGCTATCTTCATTTGTATTATTAATAATACGGCATTTTGTTTTGGTGTATGATCATCACCAATTCATCTTAAATATATTTTTTTTTAAACAAAAAACTCAACACATTAAAATGGAACAAAGTATCACACAACCATAAAACAGATAATTTAAGAAAGTAACACAAAAATAAAAAAAAACCTCATGTAATTTCTGACATAGCCATCAACAACACAAAAGATTCACACCTCTTCATTCGTCGTAAGCTAAGCATGGTCATGTTGATGATCTCTTCAACACCTTTACTTTTATCCTAAAAGATCCTCTTATTCATTTTCATCTAAATGTTTCAAATGATCGTACACAAACACCTCAACCACTGCTTTTGTTCCTCTTTTCTACGCGGTGCAGCTCAGAAAATGATCCTTCATCTTAAATATTATATGATGTTTTATTTTTAATCAATTTTTCTAGGCATATATCTTCTAATTTATTTACTAATTGGAATTATAATTTATCATAACATTAAATCAATTAAAGCATGCATACTGTAAATTCAGTGATATATATTAAATATGTATAATGATGTAAATCATATTCTTTTAAGAGAAAAATATAAATAAAACAAAAAAAGAAAGATTCTATCAAAAGTTTTGAAACATNNNNATATTATTAAAGATATTTTTTTTTAAAGACAGTTGAAATAAGATTGATTTTGGGTTATAAGATACGATGACAAATATTCATTGGTTAAAAGTTTAAAATTAATTTAAGGAAAAGGACAAATTAGTCCCTAAGCTTTTAAATCGGGGACAAATCCATCCCTGAATATCTAAAAAATACTAAAACGCCCTTACTATTCAAAACGTGTGACGGATCGATCCTTCCATGCAAAATGCTCTCCTAGACGTAACGGAGAGGGGGTGATCTGTCGCTTATTTGGCGTGTGTTGGGCCTAGGTGGCAAGACGAGACCGTTGAGGAAGCTTGGTGTGCCCGTTTGAAAAAAGTCTTGGACAAATAGGTCCTTATGATTGAAAACGGCAACGTTTTGAGAACGTTGGCTGTAGTCCTTGAGTTTCGTCACAATTCCAAAGAAGCCCATGTCAATCACACACAATTCCAAAGAAGCCCTAACACACATATGTATGATCTTTTCCCTAAAAAAAAAACGATTGATCTTCTTCCCGTCGTCGTCTTCGTGTAACGTTGCGCTAGTGAAGCTTCGTCGGTTGAGTTGCGGGTGTCATCGGTAGTGGTAAGTACCCTTAATGCGAAATTGAATGCGACTGTTACTTTCGAACGTTATCTGCTGTGCATGTCGTGGGTTGGGGTTTAGGTGTAATGTAGTGTTGGGAGGGGCATGGAAGATGAGTTGTGTGTGGTTTATGGCTTAGGTAGTTGTGTATTTGCTAATGCTTAGTGGTAATCGTTGAATCAAACAATAATGCAGATGGTAGATATTTTTGTGATTCCTGTTTTCCATCACGGGGCTACTTTCAACGGGCTCCGACTGGTGAGTTAGTTTATCTCGATGGTAAGGTTGAGAGGTCCCCCCCCCCATGGACATGGATTTTGTAAATTTCGGTGATTTGATAACACTGTTCAAAGGACTGGGATATCAATCATACAAGGAGGCATACTGGTATGATCCAAAGAGTAAGGATATAGAGTCAGGGCTGCATGTTCTGAGGGGAGATGCAGACATCAACCAGATGCGCCAAGCAAAGATGACAAACAAAGATACTGATGAGTTCTATATATTTTTTATCATCCTATTGATGACCCAGATCCTGTAGATTGTGCTGGTAAGGAAAACGTTGAGGCAGAGGAAGATGATGTTGGTGTCAAGGTGGATGAATTGGGTGAGTCGTCGACGGAGCACGATAGTTACAAGAGCGCAGAGGATGAGCCATATGCACCTCCACCTCCCGGTGATGAAAGTAACAGTGATAGTGGGGAAGATGTTGTCAGTGGGTCTGTGTCTGGCAGATGGAAGAGGAAACAAGTGCCTCATTCCTCTAAGAGAACCCCTCAGCCAAGTAAGCAACCCAGGAAGCAAGCGCGACGTGTGTCTCAAAGAACAAGGTCTGCTACAAGAAAGAAAGGGCCTGCCCATGAGCCCGAGGCAGGTGGGCCTGGTGGACAGCCCAGTCGAAGTAGGCCTGCAGGGGAGCCTAATATATCTAGGCCTGCAATGGAGCCCAATAGGGCCAAAGGAGCAAGGCCAGCACTAGTAGACTACGTGAGTGATGTAGACATGGATGGTAATGATATTGTATGGGAGTATGAATCTGAGGAGCTGCATACACCTGTCTCTTCTGATGATGAGGGAAACAAACATCATTGGCCTGAGTTCAATGACCAATATAGTTTCGGAGAGGGAAGATTTAAGCTTGGAACAAGGTTTTCAACAATTGAGAGGTTCAAAGAGGTGGTAAAGGACACCTTTATTTCTGAAGGCCGGGAGTTGGTGTGGATAAAGAATGATAAGGAAAGAGTTAGGGTTGGATGCAAGGACGAAGACTGTGGTTGGATTGCCCACTTGTCTTACAATCGGAAACTACAATGCTTCCAAGTCAAGACTTATAGAAACGAGCACACTTGTGCAAGGGACCTTGGAAGCAATACCACTGATTAACACTGGATTAGTAAAAAGGTGGAGAAGAGGATGGCAACGCACCCACATATGACAACCCATGAAGCTATTGATTTTCTAAGGGAGGACTTTGACCTTACTGCACACCCAAAGATGGTGTATAGAGCTGTGAAGGAGGCAAGGGAGAGGATGATGGGTAAGAAAGGCAATAGTACAGCAAATTGAGGGATTACTTATTAGAGATACATAGAAGTAACCCTGGGTCTTCTGCATTGCTAGACCTGATTCCTCAGTCTCAAGCAGCCCCTATGTTTGACAAGTTATATGTTTGTTTTAAGGCCTGCAAGTAGGGATTCAAGAGTGGCTGCAGACCATTGATCTACCTAGATGGAGCATTTCTTAAAACATACCATGGGGGACAACTACTTTCTGCTATTGCACAGGATGCCAACAACCGATTTTACGTCGTTGCATACGCAGTTGCAAGATCCGAGAACAAAGAATCTTGGAAGTGGTTCCTAACATGCTTACAGGAGGATATTGGTGATGTAGGCAACTACGGTTGGAATTTTATGTCGGATCAACAGAAGGTTAGTTCCATTTTTGTCATTTTGTGTTTGTTGTCTTAGTCATTTACTGGATTATATATTGTTGTAAACATGGCTTCATGCCTTCATTGTTGTTAGGGACTGCTACCTGCACTGAAAGAGGTAATGCCTGGTGCACATGTTAGAAACTGCGTCATGCATATGTGGAAGAATTTCATAAACCGATTCAAGGATCTGTATATAAGAGAAATTGTGTGGGACTGTGCTAGATGCATAACCATCTCAGAGTTCAAGATAACCATGGAAAGACTGAAAGTAGTGAACAAGGATACTTGGGCCTATTTTATGAAATTTGAACCTGCTACCCGGGTTAGAGCATACTTTAGCCATGGTCCCAAGGTCGACAACCTAAGAAACAACATGTGCGAGTCGTTTAACGCAAAGGTGGTGAAGTACAGAAGCAAGCCCATACTTACAATGTGCGAGGAGTTACGGTGCTATATGATGCGGCGAATGGTTCAACACAAGAAACTTCTGGGGACTCATGAAGGAAAACAGGCGCCAGTGCAAGAGAAAAGGCTACAGAGGCTTATCAAACCAAGCAACAAATGGGCAGCGGAGTGGATTGGTGATAACGAGCACAAACGGTTTGAAGTCACTCAAAAGGGATCCAAAGTTGATGTGGATCTGATCAAACACAGCTGCTCGTGTAACAAATGGCAACTCACTGGTCAGTCAGGTTCCTGAATTTCAATATTACCATGCTGTGTATTTTTTAATTTAAGCCTGCTGTGAATTCATAGTTGATGTGAATTTCAATTTTACTCATAGATGATGTTAACCATGTTGTGAATTTGGACATGCTTGGTGTGAATCTAATTAACATGCTGTGAATCTGTTGATATTAACTAAGCTGTGAATCTGTTAGCTATGCTGTGAATTTATATTATTCATTCAACTATTAGTCATGTTTATGCCATTCTGTTGTTGTGAAACTGCTGTCCTGCTGTAAAGGGATGTCGTGCATTCATGCTATAGCAGCAATCAGAAAATGGCATGATAATCCCGATGATTATGTTCATCCATGGCTATGTATGGAGTCCATTAGAAAGACATACGAGCACTTCATCCGGCCAGTAACGAGTGAGGAATACTGGATAAGGTCTGAGTTTACTAAGCCTGCTCCACCTGTGTTAAAAAGGCCAATTGGACGTCCCAAGGTGCATAACAGACAGAAAGACCCAGCTGAGGCTGTTATTGATGGTGACAAATTGAAGAGGAGTTTCTATGTCACATGTAGCAAGAGTGGTGAGAGGGGACACAACTACAAGACGTGCAAAGGGACCCCATCCAACCTAAACTGGAAGCCAAAGATGAAAAAATCAAAAACAAAGGCCAAGGACTCTCAATCACTTGTGGTTCTATTTTTGTCACAGTCAGCCCCCGAGAAAGAGGTAATTCTTACTCTCCCAGGGATGTAATTGTCCCCCCGATAATAAACTTAGGGATTTAAGTGTCTATTTTAGTTTTAGTTAGGTGCTATTTGTCTATATTTTAATACTTCATTGTTTTAAATGTCTTATAATATAATGTGCTTCATTGGGACTATTTAAACTAACTGGATACATTTTACACAATGCCTCATCTCAGAGTGTGGAACAGAGTCCCCCTGCTGCTACGAACCCTCCTCATGTTGAACAAAATTCTGCTAATCAATCAGTTGCTAATGAGGTAACAATTTTGGTGACATTTCATTGTTTTTGCTTGCTGGTTTCATTGCATTTCACACTTGTTTCGACCTTCATGCAGGGTAATTCCAATGCAAACGCTGCACCGATGAATGAGCAAGAATCTAGTTCCTCAGTAGCAGCGGTTGAGACACAATCAATGCCTCCAAAAGCACCATTCAAGCCCCCAGCCCAGTCTACATCACGCCCTGCACGAGGGACATTTAGGCCTAAGCAACCAGTTAGGAGGAAGCCTGTGACAAATAAACCCTCGCAGCCTGTGCCACCTGCCCAGAGTGAGCAGCATCTCCCCTCTCCACAACAACCAACTACATCAGGAGCATCTCCACAGACTTTGGCAGCAGCAGGCAAAGCAACTCAACGGCTGTTTAAGTTCATCCCCACTCCAGGACTACACAAGCCAAGTAGTTAATGCTACATGTTTAGACTTTAGTCATGACATCAACACCTTTTTGAGAAACACTGTTATTTTACTAAGCAACTCTTTTTGAAAACAATGTGATTATCTATAGCTAGCAGGCTTAAGTTATGCCTTACTTTGGCAATAGACATGTAGTTGACTTCTTTTGTTAATATTAACAACTCTTTCATGAGATTAAATTATGCTTTACATATATAATCATATCTCTAAATAATTATGCCACTCACTTGCTTAGGGCAATCACTTTGCTGAATACATCATAATTTAGCTTACAACATTTTTTGTTCGAATAGCATACAACAAAATGGAAACTCATCCCATACTACATTACATCATTTTTTACCTACTTTTCAGCCAAGATTGACAATGGCAGAAGCAAAAATTACACAAACCACTGCTAGAATAACCAAATACAGATTAACATTCTTCTTCCTCTCTAGATACAACACCTTCTTCTCCAAATCAATCAGCTTCTGTTCCACTACCTTCTTTCCAAGATACACTTTTAGATCATCAACCTCGTTCTCCGTAATAAACTTTTCAAGGACTCTTATTGTTGAAACATGATCATCCAGCCATAAGAAGAACTTGCAGTGACTGTGATTTTTCAACTGCATGTTCATCGTTCCAAAACAAATAGAACATAATCAACTCCCCTATAATCAAACTGACCAAATCAAATCACCAACATACCTTAAAGAATGGACACCCAAAGAACAATCTGTTGGGGTTCGTCGTCGTCCTCGATTTGTACAATATGGCGTACACACCGCATTTACACGTCGGAGCAATCTCGTCCTTCTCCTCTGAAGCTTCCACGCATTTCACGGTTGGCGGCAGTCGAACGCGTCGTGAGTTGAATGAGGCTCCGTCACTGGCCATTTAAGCTTGCACAATACCCCCACACTCAACCACTCACAGAAATGAACAACGGTAATGGCGAACGAGTTCCATTTGAACAAATAGGGGAAATAGAAAAGCGACGTCGTCTTTCCATCCAGGGACCAATTCGTCCCTAACCTCAATCCACCTTGCTTACATGTGTACCGTTACGGTAGTCTAGGCCCAACACACACCAAATAAGCAACAGATCACCCCTTTCCGTTATGTCTGGGAGAGCATTTTGCATGGAAGGATCGATCCGTCACACGTTTTGAATAGTAAGGGGCATTTTAGTATTTTTAGATCTTCAGGGATGAATTTGTCCCCGATTTAAAAGCTCAGAGACTAATTTGTCATTTTCCCATTAATTTAATATGTGTTAGTGATGCAGGTCCATGATTCAATTTTTAGCTCAAATTCATGTTGTTGCAGCATGTAAGACCCCAGATTCTTAAAAAATAAATAATAAATTATTTATATTTGGGTAAAGTATATTTTTTGTCCTTGAAGTTTAACAAAAGTTTCAAAAATATCCCTAAGTTTTATTTTATTTCAATTTTGTCCCAAAAGTTTTCGATTTGCATCAAATATACCCTACCGGCTAAATTTTCAAAAAAATTAAGACCAATCTAACAATAATGCATAAAAATTATGCTTGATTCGCTTGTGTTGAGGGTTGTTCTTATGAAATTGTTGTTGAATTGGTCTTAAATTTTTTGAAAAATTAGTCGTTAGGGGCATATTTGATGCAAATCGAAAACTTTTGGGATAAAATTGAAACAAAATAAAATTTAGGGATATTTTAAAAATTTTTGTGAAACTTCAGGGACAAAGAGTATATTTTACCCAATTTTAAAATACAAATGACAAAATAATTTTGTAATAATTTAATTATTTTTATTATTTTAAGCAAAAAAAATTATTTATTTATCTATAATTTTAAATTAAAGTATTTAATTACAAATAATTTGTAATTTATAAAATAAAATAGTATTCTTAAAATTAATTATATTGATTAAATTGATTAAATTGGGTTTTAAATTAGAACTCTACTCAAATCTTAAATTCTCAATTCTAAACCCTAACTCCTAATTCACTAACCCTAACCCCCTTCTACCCAACCCACACACACATGTAACCCCCTCCCCCTACCACCTGTTCATTCTCCACTACACCCTTTCTCACCGCCACTCACTCACAGCACACACAACAAATAAACAAACATGCACACAGACACATAAACATACATAGAGGGGGAGAAAGAGATCTGAGAGTGATAACCAAAGGGAGAAGAGGAGAGGAGGGGAAGCCGCGCCTTGCTGCCGTTGCTGTCCGCGAAGTCATCCTCATCACGGATCAAAACTGAGGCGAGAGAGAGGACCGCGATGGAAGAAGGAATCGCGCCGCCCAGTCGCCATCCGTAGGGAGTCGTCGCCGGCGTTGTCGCGAGAAGGAGAGAGCCCGCGTCGGAGGAGAAGAGCCGTCAAGTTCTGCCACCGCTGAGGGACCAGTCGCCATTAGAACCGTCACTGCTGTTGTGTTCCGTCACCGCCGCCACGTCGTGACCCCGTCGTCACCACCGAAGGCTCTAGCACTACCGCTACTTCTATAGCTGCCATCATCTGTTGCATGTGCGAAAGGAGAGAGGGGTCTTGAGAACAAGGAAAGGAGTCATGTGAGGTTTGTGCCGAGAGGCAGAGGGCTGTTCAGCCGCCACCGCTGCTGCCATGATCACCATTGCAGTTTCAAAAAAAAAAGGGGATGCCGTCGAAGTACCTCTGATATGGTCTAGATCCCTTCCTCTAATTTGCTCTGTTTCCATTCTTGCTCTGCTTCTATTTCATTTGTTACCCTATTCTCGTTTTATTTCATTTCAGCCCCTATAGCTATGATTATTGATAATGTTACTGCTATTGCTACTGTTGGTTCTAAGCCGCTGCTGCTGTGAATTTAGAATAAGAGGGTTTGTGGCGTTTAAATTCTGCGGCTTTGACTAATTAAGGTAGGGGTTTTATTTTAAAGTTAACCGTTTTCAATTTAAGAATGCCCAAAAGGCTGATTGAATAATTGCAAATGATTTATAAGTGTTTAGTATGACTAGTTGATGAGGATTGGTTGAATTCTGGTTGTGGACGGTGTTTAATTTGGTGTTATTTGTTAAACTGAAATATGAATTAAGTTTTATGAATTGAGTTTAGATTGACGTAGTGATTGTTACTAGAATTTCTAGTCATGTTAATTTCTCGGTTTAATTTGGATTGTCTGGTTTATTAGGAATGATCTTTGAGAATTGAAAATGATTTGTTGGGACCCTTGAAGGGTGACAAAGCCTGAATTTTAGAGGAAATACTGTAGAAATTTTTATAAAACTTTGAGGCTTTGCTTAAAGTGTTAATCAAAAGAGAATTTGATTTAAAACTCATTCTATTTGGCTTTCAATTTATCAGGAAAAGAGTTATGTTTTAAGTTTATTCTACTGAGAAAAATTTCTTGTTTAAGTAATAACTTAGTCCGATTTATTAAGGAAAGGAATTGTTATTAAATGTTAAAGAAGTTTGGCTGCCTAGAAACTAATGTTTTGAGGTATGATAAGTGAAGGAATATGTGGTGATGCGGAGGTGTGAATAATAATAAGGTGATGCGGAGGTATGTTTTGTTAAGCGGTGATGTGGAGGAATAATGAAAAGTCATGAATGAAATAAATAACTGAAGTAGATTATGATTCATGAAAATGAAATGTGAGTGGGCCTTGTGCCAAATTGCTAATGTGAAAGGGCCCGCCTAACGGATAGCCTGAGATTACTAATGCGGGAATGTTCGCCTAATTGATAGCACTGTTCCTTACTGTGATACACATTAAAATGTTATTATAATGAGGCCTAATTGACACGAGTAACTGTGATGCCAATGTGTCTAATTGACACAGTAAAGGAACCATATTCGGGGTTCACTCTGAATAACGTCGAGTTGCGGGTAGACAACCGACGCATGAGCTCATGGCCTGCTTAGGACAAACATGTATCATATTGATTGCGCATTGGCATTTGGTCTTGTTTTGCTTGTTATATTTTCTCTGTGATTGTGCTGCTTGACTTGTTTGTCTTATTGCAATTTGTTTGTGTGTTGATCTGTCTCTTGTGCTATTGTTTCTCTATGATTGGGAACTAAGGTTGTGATTGAGATTAGTTTAAGTTCGAAAATTTAAAGAAGGTAATAAGTTAATGAAGTAAAAAATTCCTATTCCCTACTGAGAACTAGTAGTTTGTTCTCACCCCAAAATATTCCACCCTTTCAGTGACACATGTTCGGAGACTCAGTTTGAAGCTGCGGGCGATTATGAGTTTTATTTAAGTTAAGTTTATGTGTTGAGTTATTTTCATAGAATTCCCTTGTCTTTGTTATTTAAGATTTTATTTTATACAGAGGGATAGGAATTGTATCTGCGTTTCATTTGAATTCTTTTGTATCACATATATTATTATCAATAATTATGTGATTGTTATTACTTGATGATTTTTTATTTGTGATTTTTTTTTAAAAAACAAAAACAAAAAAATTTTCCGAGATTTTCTATAAAACTGAAACACGATATCGAACTAAAGGTTCAATATTAAATGGCAAATAAGGAAAACAGGTTAGTAATTCCTTACTTTTGGTACGATCATGACGTGCTAAAAGTTAGGGTGTTATACAGCACACTTCAAATGCATAGATATAAGGCCTCAGCCCAATGGTTTCAATGAGCCACATTCAAAAAATAGACCTCCCTACTTTAATGGCAGCAACTACTCATACTGAAAAGAGAGAATGAGAATTTTCGTGCAGTCAATCGGTTACAACATCTAGAAAATTATTGTCAATGGACCTGACATTCCAATAAAGCAAAATGTTGATGGAGATGTGATGTCAAAGGAAGACAATGAGTGGATAAAGGAAAAAAGGAAGAAGGTTGAACTTAATGTCAAGACAATCAATTTAATGTACTGTGCTATCAGTTTTGAATACTAGAGAAAAATTTCACAGATATGATACTTACATCTCGAGCGGTCAATTGATCTAATGCAAGGCGATAGTTTATAACCCTTTGCTCTTTCCCATCATTTGGAGGTAAGTAGGCAACCCACCTGAATGATAATCAACCGTTACAAACTGAATGCGTCAAACCACATATAACATTTTACAAAATTTCATCAAATAAATAATATTTGGATACTAATAGAAATGAAAAATCATCAAACCCAGAGGGCCGCAACGAGAGAAACCGCCAGAATATCCAACTCTGTAGCAACTGAAGAGGACCCGCCAAGTTGGTAACATTTCTATTTGCCACCCGACACATGCATCGATACAACCATGCCAATGCGGCAGACCCCCAACTATAACTCCCAATGTCATCAAGATTTGCCACAAAGGACAACCACCAAATATGAACCCAATTCGCACTCTTGTCCCCAAATAACTGAGTGGATAACAACATCATGATGTAGGCACGTGCGCATATGCGAACAGTATCCTCGATCGCATCTTGTGGCAATACTCGAAACCTCTCATGAAACCATGTGAAGTGGACGGTCATCTGCTTGACCTTATTCGGTGGTGGCAGCTCACCGAATAACTCCTGAAACCATTTCCAGGATGGTCGGCCACCCTCCATGAAATTTTCAAACTTTGCAAGGCAACCACTAACATTCCTCCCATCAATAGGCAACCCAAGCTGAAACGCCACATCTTGCAGTGTCACTGTGTACTCTCCAAAAGGCATATGAAAGGTATGCGTCTCGGGACGCCACCTCTCAATGAACGCACTAACCATAGGCTCATCCAACCAAAACCATAGGCTCATCCAACCAAAACCAACGATTGTTTAGCCTGGCCAAGTGGTACAAACCAACTCTCTCTAAATAAGGTATGATTCTGTCATGCATTGGCATATTTTGTTGCCGTCTCACTTTGTAGATACACCTACTTGGCTGCGCCATACACGAAAGACACACATGACGTTAAAATTTACATGCAACATGGAAAAATCTTAACTACTTAGGCCGAATAAATAAATAAATATTATCACACAACGACACAATTAAACAATTAATTAATTAAATTATTATTCAATTATAAAATCAAATTGTTAAATCTTTGATTCATTGCATACTTCAAAAACCGGTTATAAACTTCAAAACCCAGTTTTCAAGGGAACATAAAAAATAAACACGTTTTCAATAAAAATCGATTTCTGGCTAAATACTGGTTTCTTAGCTATATTTTAAACCAAATAATTAAAATTGGAATCCTAAAATAAAATTTTATTTAACCTTTATTCTAGTGTCATTTAACCTAACATAAACCGATACTACATTCCACATCCTAAGTAACATCTAACATTCAAGTATAAGGTTTAGATTAATATTCTAGCTCCTATACCCTACATTCCATAACCTATCTAATAAATGTTAATGCTCAGATAAATAAAACAAAGCTAACCTCGTCGGCAATGGCACTGGCAATATGGACAACACCGTTCAGTCGGTACAAGCTCTCTTCGTCTGTCATGATCTCTAATTGAAGGTAAGCACTCAACAAATCCCAAACCCCCTCTCCAAGTGCTCCTCCTTCTCTCTAAAATTTTCTCTCTCTAACCAAACCTAAAAGCCACACAAATAAAATTCGCGGCTGCATGCCACGGTTTATATAGACGCACAATCCACGTAAACCGCTACTGCCTCTAGCAGTTTACGTTCAACGCCCCTAATGCATAAACCGCTACTGCCTGGAGTGGTTTATGGCGAAACCATGTTCTACAGAAACCGCTGCTACCTATAGCGTTTCTGTTCACCTTCCAATGCACGTAAACTGCAGCTGCCAGCAGCGGTTTACGTTCTCCCCTAATCCGCTACTGCCAGTAGCGGTTTCTATAGATTCATGAAAAAATGCATTTGCGTCTTCGTTTTTAAAAAATGTGTAATCAGGTAAAATTGATCTCCGTTTTATTTATTTAAACTTTTAAATATAAAAATAAAATTTATACTAAATATTAGATAATGAGTTTACAAACTTATCAAAATAATAAATAATCCTCTAACATAAAGACCCAAGACAAGATAAATAACTAAACTTAGACTTATGTTTGTTTAAATTGCAATCCACCAATAATACAAAATATTCAAATTAAAGTAAATAACCTACTCATACTCATCTAAATAATCATCCGAGTAATCAAGATCATCAGAATCATCCTCCCTTTGAGAACTTTGTGGTTGTCCATTATTAATGAATTTAATTTCCTACATATCAAAGGGATAATATTCACTTTTTAATTTTTTTTACAACAAGAAACCACAACATATCTCTGTGACGGTGACTTCGTCTCTGGTCTCTACTCTCAAGCATTGGAGAAAAAGAAGCAGCAGCAGCTTTACTCCGAACTTTGAGTCTCTGGAGGTTTGGGGTTAATGTTTGGGAAATTGATTGAAACGAAGGATGCGGGTAATAAACGCGGGCATAATTTTTTGTTGATAAAAATCGACGGCAAGTTGGTCGATTTTAGTTAAAACAAAAATTAACATATTAACCGTCAATTTTATATAATAAAATTAAACCTTTTATCCTATTGTAAAAGAAGATCTCCATCGTTAAAATTTATCGACGGCAAAAATTGTCGATATTTTAATTATTAAAATAGACAGTAGATTCGTCGATTTTAAAGAAAAACAATTATCTTTTGCTAAAATAATAGACAGCATTGTTGTCTATTTTAATATTTTATTTTTAATAATTTTTTGTAGTTAGATCGACACTGTTTCTGTCTATAATATTAATTTGAGAATTTTAGATTGTTACTAAAATCGACGCCATTTATGTCGATTTTAATTTGAAAAAAAGCAACGCCTTTAGCGTCTATTTTATACCTTAAATCCACACCGTTTAATCTGAACTGTTTAAATTTATCGACGGAAAGGTAGTCGATATTTTAAATATAAAAATCGACGCCGTGTCCGTCAATTTTAAAATAAAAGTATTTTCGCCTACCGGTTCGTTGAGAATATGACGATATTTAATAGGGATTTAATTCATCATAAAAAAATCGACGAACAGGCCGTCGATTTTTTTATTTTATTTTTTTTAAATATCGACAGCAAGCCGTCGAAAAATATTGACGGGAGAGATAGCCGTCGATTTTTTGCGTCGATAAATACGCTTTTTCTTGAAGAAAAAATAAAATATACCAAAATAAAAAAAGGTGGAAACTCAGGTGCAGTCGTCTTTACGTGAAGTTGATAATTGAGAGTGCTTAGATGATTTGACTGATTTGACTAAATTTTCATCTAACGGTTCTTAACTATCAACTTCACGTAAAGTCGACTGTACCTGAGTGTCTACCATAAAAAAAACTCTTAGCCCAAATATATTTTTTTACTCACTATAATATCAAATACTAACAAAAATGGCCATCCAACTTAAAATGGGTCGACAAGTTCTAGCAAAAAAAAACTCTCCTCTTTCTTTTGCATCATATTTTGTTTTTGGAGCATTTAAACTTCATTGAAGTTTGGAATTAGGGATGTCAATGGGGCAGGACGGGGCGGGGATGCCTCCCTGCTCCTCGTCCCCGCCCCCAAAATTAATCCTCGTCCCCGCCCCATTCCCCGACATAGGGGGATAATTGTCCCCATCCCCGTTTCTCGCGTTTTTCGCGAGGCCCCATTCTCCATCTCCCTATGTTTAACATCATATGGAAATTATAGTAAAAAATATCAAAAAAAGTAAAAAACAACAAACATATCTTATATAAGATTATAAGTCCAGAAATACAATATAGCAAATCATAGTCCATAAAATAAAATCTTAAAATATAACTTTCATTATAAAGAAAACAATAAAATAAAGTCTTTAACATCAAATATTCTTTCATTGTCAGCATACAACTTTCAACAAACATTTTCATGTTCTCTGTTAAAACAACAGAGACATAAATATGTTAACATATAGTGACGAGAATGGAAGCAAACACGCAGACGCAGAAGTAGAGAGAGAAAGGACGCCGCACCTGAAGAGAGAGAACGACACAGTGAAGCTGCCAGGGTGACGGCGCAAGAATGGCCGGTGGCGAGCTGTGAGGGTTTTGAAGTTTGAACAAAATGGAGAGTGAGTGAGTGACTAGAGTCTGGAGAGTTGGGGTTTGGGTGGGAATAGAGAGTTAGAGACGGCGTAGCAACAAAGGTGAGAAGGGAAGATAGGGTTAGGATTTTTTAATGGGTGAAATTACTAAAATACCCCTTATGTTAGAAATAAAGTAAGGGTATTTAAGTAAGTTTAACAATTCGGGAAATTATCGGGGATGGGGCGGGGATCCTCGGGTCCCTGCGCCTGTCTCGGAAAAATTTTGCTCCCCATCTCCATCCCCATGAAAAAAATTCTCTACCATCGGAGCCCCATTCGAAGCGGTCCTTGCGGGGATCCCGCCTCTTGAAAATTTTTGACACCCCTATACCAAATAATATTAATTTGTAATTATAATTTAAATTTTCGTGCAGAATGAGACTAGTTTATTGTCTTGAAAATAATTATTACAATTCATGAAAATTAAATTATTTCATTTAAAAAAAAAAAACTACACATGATTCTTGAACTTTCTTAAGCCATATTTTTAAGTATTTAAAATCCTAATTGTTGTAGTTTTTACTTTTTACCTATAATTTCATGGTCAACAACGGTTTCTAAGTAGGATCGCATCCTTGATTATTATTGGATCCTACCTATTATTTCCATTCCAAACACTAGACAGCGGATTTTTTTATTTAGATTAATTAAATATATTATTTATCGAAATTTATAACGTGAAAATATTACACATTTTGGGTACACTGTTTCGAATTTTATAAATCACACAGGACAAATGCTATACATCTAGAATAAGACACATTTTAAAAAATATAGAAAATACGGGTACTAAATACATAAGATATGCTCTATAAAAAAGTGAAATTAATATATTTAGAA
>NC_029791.2:120292371-120307433 GCF_000816755.2 Arachis ipaensis | reverse complement strand
GCCATTTTTGTGATGTTGTAACATGTGAATTACGATCCACTCAACTAGAGCAAATTAGGTGTTCTTATCTTTCACTTTTTCATTGCATTATTTGGTATTAAAATTTAAAAGTCACATTTTGTACTACGGATATTGATTACTTTGTAGTTTATTCATTTGTTTGATGACATCTCACTTCAGAGTTAGGTTATGTGTGGCTTATTAAATTAATTATAAATAATTTATTAATTTTTGTAAATAGAAGACACATAACTTCCTCCTTACTTGATTTAAACCATCGTTATAGAGATCTACATGTCTCTCATCTACAAAGAGAAGGAATTTATATAGGGTTATACTATAGTGCTGAAAGAAAAAATTTTTTATTAATGCTAAAGTATGTATCATAGGGAGAAAAGTAACACGTATTTATTTTGTTGGTAAAATTCTGGACAATTCTATAGAATATTCAGAAAGTACTGTATAAAGTAATTAATTAGTTGATACTCAATTCATGCATTAATGAAGATGATTATGATCTTGGACTTTTTTTAATGATCCAACAACAATTGGGTAAAATAATTAGGCTGATACTATGGTTTGAAATGGGCAATCTTAAGTGAGAGAAAGTCAAAGCTAGAAGGAACCAAGAGAAAAAAAAAGGCCAGAAGGAATGAAGACTCAAAGTGTCGTAAAATAAATATAAAATAAAGAAATATAAGTAGAAGACTCTAGTACCATAATTACTATCTTAATATAATAAAGATGATTAATATATTTACTAATATTATATGTAAAGAATGAGAAAGAAGAATATTCAAAAATACTTGTAAAATAAAGAAAGAGAGAGAATTGTATTAGTAATATAAAAGAAAGAGAAAATTTGTTATTGCTGTGTGTTTTTCTCAGAGGCAAAAGCCTCTATTTATAAGTGTATATGATAGTAGTTTTTCAATCTATATTAAATAAGATTCTCCTTGAAAACCTGAGCCTTGTGGAAAAATGGACATCCACCTAGGCTATCTTATCACAACACTCCTCTTTGGATGACTATTTAGGATTATACCTCATTAAAACCTTACTAAAGAAAAACCTAGTGGAGAAAAACCTTAGTGAAGGAAAAAGAGTACAATATCCTTTAGTGATGGGGACTGCCTCATTAAAAATCTTGTCAAGAAAAATCCGATGGAAAAAAAACCTGACCAAGGGAAAAAGAGTATAGTCTCCCCCTCTTGTAGACATCAGTTGATGTCTCGAAATCGGCGTATCCCAATCTCATGTACCAATCTTTTAAAGGAGGATTTTGGGAGTGACTTTGTGAACAAATTTGCCAGATTGTCACTTGAGCGGATCTGTTGGACATCAATTGTCCCCTGATTTTGAAGATCACGAGTGAAGAAGAATTTGGGAGAAATATGCTTTGTTCTATCACCTTTGATATATCCGTCTTTAAGTTGAGCAATACATGCTGTATTATCTTCAAACAGGACAGTTGGAGCTATCTTATGGTCAATCAGTCCACATGATGACATGATATATTGGATCAAACTCTTGAGCCAAAAACACTTGCGACTTGCTTCATGTATCGCTAGTATTGCAGCATGATTAGAGGAGGTTGCTGCTATCGTCTGTTTCGTGGACCTCCATGATATAGCTGTACCACCATATGTGAACAGATATCCTGATTGAGATCTCCCTTTATGTGAATCAGACAAGTATCCAGCGTCTGCATAGTCAACTAATTGTGACTTGGATCCATAGGGATAAAATAATCCCATATCAATCGTTCCATGAAGATATCGAAAGATTTGTTTAACTCCACTCCAATGTCTTCTGGTTGGAGAGGAACTATACCTTGCTAATAAATTCACAGCAAATGATATATCGAGTCGTATTACTGCTCCAATGGCACTAAGATATGGTACTTCAGGACCAAGGATATCTTCACTTTCTTCTTTAGGACGGAATTGATCCTTTTCCATATCTAAAGATCTTACAATCATTGGGGTACTTAATGGATGTGACTTATCCATATAAAATCTCTTCAAGATCTTTTCTGTGTATGTTGTTTGATGAATAAAGATCCCATTTTTTGTATGCTCGATCTGCAGGCCAAGACAAAACTTAGTCTTTCCAAGATCTTTCATCTCAAACTTTTCTTTTAGAGTTTTTATAATTGTTGGAATCTCTTCAGGAGTTCCAATGATATTTAAATCATCAACGTACACAGCAATTATAATGAATCCATATGCGGATTTCTTTATGAAAATACATGGACAGATATCATCATTCTTGAATCCATTTTTGGCCAGATACTCAGTAAGACGATTATACCACATTCGTCCAGATTACTTTAGACCATATAAAGATCTTTACAATTTAACTGAGTATAACCCTTGCGAATATTCATTGGATGACTTAGACATCTTTAGTCCTTCAGGGACTTTCATATAGATATCCCGATCTAATGAGCCGTATAAATAGCTTGTTACCACATCCATTAAATGCATATGCAATTTATAATATGCAAATAAACTAACCAAATAACGCAATGTTATCGCATCCACTACAGAAGAACACGTTTCTTCATAATCTATACCGGACCTTTGTGAAAAATCTTGTGCCACAAGTCGGGCTTTGTAGCGCACAACTTCATTTTTCTCATTTCGTTTTCTCACAAATACCCATCGGTATCCAACAGGTTTTACATCTTCTGGTGTACGGACTACAGGTCCAAAGACTTCACGTTTTGCAAGTGAGTCTAACTCAGCCTTCGTGGCTTCTTTCTATTTTGGCCAATCATTTCTTTGTCGACATTCTTCGACTGATCTTGGCTCAAGATCCTTACTTTCATGCATGATATTTAATGCCACATTATATGCAAATATTTCATTGACAATTGTCTTATTTCAGTCTCATTTCTCTCCTGTAAAGACATAATTTATCGAGATCTCGTTATTTTCACAATTTTCAGGTACCTGAACGTCTTTTCTGGCGTTAAAACTATATCAAAATTTTGGACAACTGCAGGTGTCTTTACTATGTCTTTTTCAACAGGAATAGTATTAACCTCTTTTCTCTTTCGATGATTTTTGTCTTTGGAACCGACAGGCCTGTCACGCTTCTGGCGTGAATTTGCTTCAGTGGCTACTTGTCCTACTGGGACGTCGATTCGAATTGGGGCATTTTTCGCTGGTATATAAGATTTGGTTATCCTCTTTGTATCGGAAAATGTATCAGGCAATTCATTTGCTATTCTTTGCAAATGTAGAATCTTTTGAACTTCTAGTTCACATTGTCCTGATCGAGGATCTAAATGCATCAACGATGATGCATTACAATTAAGTTCCTTTTCAGGAAGCTTATTCTCTCCCCCTAATGTTGGAAACTTTGATTCATCAAAATTAAATACATCTCCAGTTTGTATCTCAAGATACCTCACTATAGAGTGAGAATCATATCCAACATATATCCCCAATTTTCTCTGGGGTCCCATTTTGATGCGATTAGGTGGTGCAATAGGAACATATATCGCACATCCAAATATTCTTAAATGGGAAACATTTGACTGCTGGCCAAAAGTTAATTGCACAGGGGAGAATTGATGGTAGCTCGTTGGCCTCAAACGAATAAGTGCTGCGGCGTGTAAAATAGCATGCCCCCAAACCGAGGTTGGGAGATTTGTTCTCATAAGCAAGGGTCTAGCAATTAATAGGAGGCGTTTAATAAGTGATTCTGCTAACCCATTTTGTGTGTGAACATAAGCTACTGGATATTCAACACTTATTCCATTGGTCATACAATAAGCATCAAAAGCTTGGGAAGTAAATTCACCAGCATTATTAAAACGAATTACTTTGATTGGATTTTCTGAAAATTGTGCTTTTAATCGAATAATTTGAGCCAGCAATCTCGCAAACGCCAGGTTGCGAGAAGACAATAAGCACACATGTGACCATCTCGAAGATGCGTCTATTAGGACCATAAAATATCTAAAAGATCTACATGGTGGATGAATAGGTCCACATATATCACCTTGAATCCTTTCTAGGAATTCAGGGGACTCAAATCCAATATTTACTGGTGATGGCCTTAAAATTAACTTCCCTTGAGAACATGCAGCACAACAAAATTCATTAGATTTAAGAATCTTCTGGTTCTTTAGTGAATGTCCATGGGACTTTTCAATAATTCTCCGCATTATGGTTGTTCCCGGATGACCCAATCGGTCATGCCAAGTTATGAATTCATTTGGGCTAGTAAACTTCTGGTTTACAGTGCCATGTGATTCAATTACACTAATCTTGGTATAATAGAACCGAGATGAAAGTGAGGGTAATTTTTCTAATATAACTTTCTTATTTGAATCATGAGTTGTGATACATAAATACTCATGATTTCCCTCATTCATAGTCTCAATATGATATCCATTTTGGCGAATATCTTTGAAACTCAGCAAGTTCCTCAGGGACTTGGTAGATAATAGTGCATTATTTATTATAAATTTTGTCCTCCAGGAAACAAAATTATAGCTCTTCTGGAGCCTTCTATCACATTGCCTGAGCCAAGAATAGTATTAACACATTCTTTTTTGGCACCAGATGGGTAAAATATATATCACTTTTGATAATAGTGTGCGAATTTGCACTATTCGCAAGGCATACATCTTCATTATATATCCTTGCCATTTTCTTCAAAGACAAATAATAATAACAAAATGAGTAGTATGCACAGTTAAATTGAATACTTGATCGGAATTATTTTTTTAAGAAACAATATACATAAAAACAATGTCATATACTAAAATTTTATTTTAAAACTTGACACATTTAATGATTTCAAAATTCATAAACATTAATATTTCATTATTTATATACATCACATTTGAAACTTAAATACATAGAAAATAAAACTTAACAATAAGTTCTTTACATTATTTATTTACATGGATACTTAACAATCTCACATATTAAACTATTCCATCATTGATCAAATGACCAATATTTCTTTCAGGATCTTCAAAGAAATCAGATACATCATAATGAGTGGTGGAATTTTCAGCATCATTTGAAACAAATTTGTTTCCTTTTCTTTGTCATCCTTTTTCAAAGATGCCTGGTAAAGATCGACTAGGTGCCTTGGGGTACGACAGGTACGTGACCAATGGCCCTTTCCACCACAACGAAAATACTTATTCTCTGTTGATTTATTTTGCCCAGAATTTCTTTCTTTATCCCACTTCTGGTGAGATCCTCTCTTTTGAATATAATTCCTTTTCCTTCCATAATTTTTCTTGTTACTAAAACCTTGCCATTTACCTTTTCTGGGGTAATTTGCCACATTTACTTCAGAAAATGGGGCGGCGCCAGCTGGGCGCGCTTCATGATTCTTTAAAAGCAACTTATTGTTACGTTTAGCAACAAGAAGGCAAGAAATTAACTCAGAATATTTTTTAAACTCTTTTTCTCGATACTGCTACTGTAGGAGCACATTCGAGGCATGGAAGGTTGAGAAAGTTTTCTCCAACATATCATAATCAGTTATCTTTTTCCCACATAATTTCATTCGTGAGGTGATTTCAAACATTGCAGAATTATATTCATTTATGAATTTAAAATCCTGTAGACGCAAGTGCGTCCATTCGTACCGGACTTGAGGAAGTATCACCGTTTTTTGATGATTGTACCTTTCTTCAAGGTCTTTCCAAAGATCTGCAGGATCTTTTAATGTGAGATATTCATTTTTCAATCCTTCGTCAAGATGACGATGAAGAAAAATCATGGCTTTGGCTTTATCCTTCTGGGATGCATTATTTTCAGCCTTAATGGTATCTCCAAGATCCATTGAATCAAGATGAATTTCAGTATCTAGTATCCATGATAAATAGTTGTTTCCAGATATATCAAGAGCATTGAATTCAAGATGAGAGAGCTTCAACATAATTGAAAATTTTTTTACCAGAGTCTCGTGCTGATAACGTGTCGTAAAATAAATATAAAATAAAGAAATATAAGTAGAAGACTCTAGTACCACAATTACTATCTCAATATAATAAAGATGATTAATATATTTACTAATATTATATGTAAAGAGTGAAGAGAAGAATATTCAAAAATACTTGTAAAATAAAGAAAGAGAGAGAATTGTATTAGTAATATAAAAGAGAGAGAGAAGATTTGTTATTGTTGTGTGTTTTTCTCAGAGGAAAAAGCCTCTATTTATAAGCGTATATGATAGTAGTTTTTCAAACTACATTAAATAAGATTCTCCTTAAAAACCTAAATTTTGTAGAAAAATGGGCATCCACCTAGGCTATCTTATCACAACACAAAGAAAAATATGGTTTCTTTAAAATTCTAAATTTCTAGTCTTACGCCACTAAAATAATAAGCAAGAAGTTATGATGGACGTTTAAGATTTTCAAATTAATTAATTAACAAGTTCTGATCAATGTTTAGGGTTTTAAAATTAATTAATTAACAAGTTCTGATGGATGTTTAGCATTTTAAACTGTTTTATACGGTTTGCAAACTATTTTTTTAAAAAAAGTTAATACACGTCACTAAATCCTAAACTCTTACTAATAACACTAAACAATATACATCACTACTTTTTTTTATAATTTTTACTAATAATACTAAACAAATATCCCTTAAACCTTAGGAGTCCGTTTCTTTAATTAAAATTAATTACTTTAAAATTTATTATTTAATTTGGTATTCATGATTTGTTTTAATAAAATATTCTAGGTAAGTAAAGTTAAATTATATCTAAGAAATTAAAAAAAAAATTATTTTAGCTAGTATTTTGTAGAGTTAAACCTTAAAATGGTCCATGAGATTGGCGTCGTGCACTAAAATCGTCTCTGAGATTCTAATTGCACTAATTACGTCTCTGAGATTGAAAAAAGTGCACCATATTAGTCCCTAACCCATTTTCCATTAACGACGTGATGACATGGCATGATGACGTGGACTGTAAGTGACACGTGTCACTTCATGATTTGACCACGTGTAATGGTATGATGATGTGGTGACTAGTGACACGTGTCATGCTGACGTGGATGGTTGTGCCACGTGTCGCAATAGTATTCGTCCACGTGTCATCCATTATATCATCGTCTTATATGCACCAAATTAGTCCCTCACTTTGCATTAAGTGACTCATTTTAGTCCCTGAAATTGAATGTCATGCACCAAACTAGTCCTTTCACCAGTTTTTTCTCATTTTTTTTCTATAAATTCAAAATTCTCATTATTTTTGAATGCATTAATTTCAATTCTATTTTTTCACATGTTCTTCAAATAAAAGTTTTTTTATAAAATATTTTTTCTCTTACAAATACCCTAACCGCCAACCTGGAGTTGATGTGAAAGCTTTTCAAGCACCTTTACTACCATCTCCGACATCTTTCAGTACTTTTATAAAATATTTTTTTTTGCGGATACCCCTAATAACTGCCGTCTTGGAGTTGACGTGAAGGCATTTCAAGCTTCCTTCATTACCATCTCCGACCTCTTTCGTCTAGACTGCAGAGGTCAAAGATGGTAGTTAGGGTGCTTGAAGTGCCTTCAATCTAGCTCATTTACACATAACGAAAACGTGTATTTCATAAGAAAAAAATGTTTATTTTAATTATTAATTTCTTGTTAAAAACAAATTTTTTTTATGAAAAAAATGTGTCTAATTAATCATATAATTATTTTTTTTATAATAACATACTTATATATTAAAAAATTTATCAATATTAAATTATTAAAAAAATTATATAATTAAAACTAAAATCTTAAAAATTTTTATGAAAGCACTTGTATTTAAACGATATATGAAAAAATAGAAATGAAATTAGTGCATCCAAGATATTAAAATTTTAAATTTAAAAAAATGAAAAAAAATTGGTGATGGGACTAGTTTGATGCACGGCATTCAATTTCAGGGACTAAAATGAGTCACTTAATGCAAAGTGAGGGACTAATTTGGTGCATATACAACGATGACATAATAGACGACACGTGGACGAATACTGTTGCGACACGTGGCACAAACAGACACGTGGCCAAATAACATTGTGATACGTGGCACAACCATCCATGTCAGCATGCCACGTGTCACTAGTCACCACATCATCATACCATTACACGTGGCCAAATCATGAAGTGACACGTGTCACTTACAGTCCACGTTGTAACACCCTAATATTCAAATCCTTATGCTCGAGTCATAAGTCAATGATATTACGGTGGTACGACTCTCAGGTGGATTTTTAATAAATAAATATAGGTAATTTCGAAAGGAGTATTAATCGAGAAGCCTGAAAAGAGTAGAAAATAAAATCGCGAAGACGTATCTCTCACGTTTCGACAACGAAAGATAAACTGTGAAGCCGAAAACGATATACGGACAAGGCGTAGAGGAGATTAAGAGATAGATAATAGATAGATATATATAACATAAGTAAATAGCCACTAGTCGCGACCCGCGAAGTTTAGGTCGGCTAGGGTACAGTATGAAAGTAGTTGACAATAGTATATCCTAATCTCTCTCGAAGGAAACATGAGAGCCTCTATAGGCAAATTCAAAGAGTTCAATACCTAATATAAACTTTCCAAAACAAAGGTGGAGAGATTCTAATCAAAACACAAAGTAGAGGAAATAAAGAAATTCGTCGTCTCTCAGACGACCCACAACTCACTTCTGAGCACCTGGACCTGTATCTGAAAAACAAGAGATATATACAGAATGAGAACCCCGGGCCCATGGGTTCCCAGTACGGTAAAAGTGCCAAATAAATTCAATGTACTGCAATAAAAACTCACTAAGCATCCTAAACTTCTTCACCAATTATTCATCCTAGGTTCTCGCTAATCCATGAATAGGCAACTGTCATAAGGGAGTGCTAAATTCAATTCATGTTTCACATGTTTCCCAACTCGCTGACTCTTCCACGAATCAGACTCAGAATCATAAGCAAAACCATCACCAGTTGTTCTGCCTCAGCAGTTCTATATCAATACATCATACCCTCGCCTGGAGTTAGTGAAACCACATCACTGCGTCTACCCAGGGAGCCCCACTTATCTCATTCAATAATCATCATCATCATGCAATCGCATCATCAATCCATCCCATCAAGAACAGCCCTCACACCCACCGACACCAGCATGAGGGGCCTCTCAGTTGTACAAACACAAGCAATACAGGCAAGTAATACACAAACATGGTACAAGTAGAACAAGTAGCATATAGTCAGGTAACATGGTATATATGATGTAGAAATCCAAGACAAATGGCAAACCCAAACAATTCAAACATATGCAAATGATGAATACCTACCCTGTGGCTGATGATATAATCTTTCGGTTATATAGCCAACCCGACATGTCCTGGTAGCTAACCATTGGACAGAAACACCCATTGCGGAGCAAGTAGGTTTGAGCTACAACCCCCTTGCTACTACCCGCTCAACCCAGAGCCAGTGGAATAACCACTACTACGGCTACTACCCAGGCGGGTGTTTAAAAGCTCAACCTGGAGCGAGTGGATTCACCACTACTGCTGCTACTACCCAGGCGTCACAATCTCTAACCTGGAGCAAGTGGGACGAACCACAACCCTTGCTACTACCCAGGTATCTCAAGCATTGGCCCGGAGCAAGTGGGACGAACCACAACCCTTGCTACTGCCCAGGTATCTCAAAATCACCCTTCATTATTACCAATTCTCAAACAATAACTCGGAGCAAGCGGGACGAACCACGACCCTTGCTACTACCCAGGTATCACAAATACACATTTATTCAAAACTCCATGATTAAACTCGTTTATCATAATCTTCCTTTCCCGTCTCATACCCGGAGCAAGTGGACAACGCCACTGCCTACTACCCGGGGTCGCACATCACATTTCAATATTTTTTCATTATTATCCATTTAACATATTCATTCATTAATCATATATGCATTTATACTCAGCTATAAACAATAATGGCTTTGCCGTAACCCACGCGTACTCCACGCGCACACGTGGATGGCCACAAAACTCATTGACGCATATGCGTCATGCACGCGGACGCGTGGATTGAAAATTTGCCAAACGACGCGTACGCGCGGATACATTTGTGCCCCAGGCACAAAACTGGCACAACTCTCGGGAAAATGGCTGGGCATTTGGTGCAGCGCATCGACGCGCCCACGCACACTACGCGCACGCGTGGATGGTGCTTTCTTGAAGAACGGCGCGTACGCGCCAAGTGCGCCTACGCGCGGAGGTTCGTTCTGCTAAAAATTTTCTAAGTTAAAAGCTGCAGAATTTACAGATTCAACCCCCAATCTTCCGACGGACATAACTTTCTCATTTTAAATCATTTTTCACCCGTTCTTCGAACGGCATGGATATCCCGGATCCAATTTCATTTCTAAACAAGCCCATATGAAGTAGGGATAGAACCCACTTAGAATCCATGTTGGAGTATCCCTAAATATCCAAAATCACAAGATTTCAACATTAACTACCTAAAAACGTGTAACAATGGGGAATTTCGAAAACTGGGCAGAGATGAATGGAATACTCACCACCAAACTTAGATAGAATTGTAGAGGATGAGAAGAGCGACGCGTGGCTGCAAACGGCTCGTCAATCGGAGCTCCGTAGCTCAAGTTATGGTGGTTTGAAGATCAAAGAGAGTTAGGTTTTCTCTCTTCTCTTCTCTCTTCTCAAATCAGCGCCCCAACCCTTCCTTTTAAGGTAAAATGAGCTGAAATGCTCACAACTAATGTTTATATATGTTGGGTCTTGGGCCCACTTAGGCCCGGTTCACTTATTTTTGCCCATTGGCCCAATTTTCGGCCAAAACCTTTAAGATTAGCGCTCTAAATCGCACTTTAAATATTTCTACCTTCCCTAATTATAATTCCTCATTTCTTAATCTTATTTACCCATAATCAATTTTCTCAGCTATAGTACCAGATAGATCTCAGCCGGTACTGCCGGTCAAAATTTCACTGCGCGCTTTTACGCAGAAAACTATATTTTCCGACTCGAAAAAATTCACTGAATCCAAATATCATATTTAAATTATCAAATTCCAATTGCCAAATCTTCCAACCATATTCGCTCCTATTTAACTTATTATTTAATTAATTTCGGTTAGACTAGGTATTACATTCTACCCTCCTAACAGAAATTTTTGCCCTCGAAAATTCCATCCATCACTATCCTCTCCCTCTGCCAAGCTAATTACCACTAATCACAGCTCAACTCCAAGCATAACCTCCAAACTTACTTTCTTATTCTCAAACCCTCGAATTTCTACATGACTTGCTGTTATAAAGTCTCTGACTCATCAATCAAAAACCCTTTTCATTTCTAGAAAGCAAATGAGTTTGAAATAACAATTTAACAAAAATCATGAGAATCCGCTTTCCTTTAATAATCTATAAAAGCATTCGAGACACATCTCTTTCGCTAAAGTTACTCATATAAAAAATTATCCTCAAAACCATAACCAGCACTCTTTCAAAAAATTTTTTTGGGGAAAAATTTTCAACAGTACCTCCCTAAAAATTGGAGTTTACCACTCGTCACGGGCTCCCTCAAACCAATCTCAGTACCGCATCTGTATTTCAATTTAGTGGCTTTCACATTCGTCTTTCAAAACCAATCATTATAAATCTCAATCTAATTCCAAGGTCACTATGACCAAATATCATGGTACTCATCTCTCAAACACGACAACTTGCACTCTCTCATCATCTAAATCCAATTATGCATCAATGATAGTTTCCTCATCCGCTTTAGAACAATCAAAGCTCGCAGCCGCAATCAATTCCAACTATTTGGGGATCATTACTTGCAGTAACCCACTTAACCCTTCTAGTATTCAAACTTAAGATATTATAGTAAACTTTTACAGCTCCTATTTGTAGCTATCCTGTGTTACTGCTTCTGCAAGTTTCTGCTGCTTTATTCTGATCTCTCGTCTAGTACGAGCTCTATTACTTACTTCCTCAAGTACTCAACCACAACTTAGCATGACTAGCATTTCAAATCAACGTTTCCAAATCCCTCATTTAGGACCATTTCTTATCTATTTAAATCAAAGGAACTAAAAGTCACGGGTTCAATTCGTTTCACAAAAAATCCAGAAATCAACCAACTACATAACAAACACAACACATCATTCTCAACAAAAAATCATTTACATCACAGGAATTTATCCATTTGTATTAAGGCAAATCCTTACTCGGATCATCTGATTTGCTCCTCAGTCTAATATTAAACTCGACATTCCCAGTTTTACTGTACAGGCGGTATTATAAAATCACGCACTGTCCTTTAAGCCTGATTATTGCAATTACCTCAATCTTACTGTCGCAATCGGCCCGCATCCTGACTCTCTCCTTGTTGGCAATTTCTTGATACATGCCCTGGTAACCCGCACTTGTAACATACCCCTAACCCCAATCGGCACGGCCTATTTGGGTGATGACTCCCACATCTCTGACAGCTCGAAACATCAGAAGCAGCCGCTGCCCATTTTCCCTTACCATTCCTTTGGGACTCCTTACTCGTCGCAAAGTTATTCTGTCCTTGGGGAAAGTGTTGTACGTATCCTCTCTCCTTAAACTCTCGACCCCTTGGTGCGAATCCTTGGTTGTGCTTTCTATGATTTCCTTTCTCTGCAACCCTCCTTTTCACACACTCTTCAGCAATTCTGCTCTTATTCACTAACTCTGAAAAAGTTCGGATCTCCATTGGTCCCACTGAACTTAAGATGTCGCTCCGGAGCCCTCCTTCATACTTAATGCATTTCCATTCCTCGAAGTCTCCCGGAGCTCCTTGACACATGTGGGAAAACCTGAATAGCTCCTCAAATTTGTCTGTATACTCAGATACGGACATAGCACCTTGCTTTAGCTGCAGTAACTCTAATTCCTTGGCTGTCCTGGCGAAATTCGGAAAGTACTTCTTATAGAATAAACCAAGTATCAGCTTCAGTTGGATTGGTGGTTCCCTTGAACTTAGGTGGATTAACCTTTAAGAAGGTTGCCAGTGTCATTGGGCCCTGAGCTTCCCTTCCGTCATTGCCATTATTGTTCATCTGTTGCCCAAGAGCCTCCGTAGTGGCCTGCATAGCAGCAGCCATATTCTCCAACGCCGCCATAAGGTTTACTGGGTTATTCGAGTTGATTTCCGGTTCCTGCGTATTAGTACGATCTTTTTCACGTCCCCGACCGGGTCCACGAGGTGCCATCTGGTTCCTATACACACCAAACAATCGATATCAAGTTGATCAGTCTCAATATCGGAAGTATAGTGCTTCAAAGTACCAAAGGTACACTCATGGACTTCATGCTAGATGTATCGATTAGATACCTTAACTAGCACAGGCACAGACTCAGAGTATGCATTGAAGCATAAGCAGTTCCATCCCTCAGGCTCACGAGGACGAACTGCTCTGATACCATAATGTAACACCCTAATATTTAAATCCTTATGCTCGAGTCATAAGTCAATGATATTACAGTGGTACGACTCTCAGGTGGATTTTTAATAAATAAATATAGGTAATTTTGAAAGGAGTATTAATCGAGAAGCCTGAAAAGAGTAGAAAATAAAATCGCGAAGACGTATCTCTCACGTTTCGACAACGAAAGATAAACCGTGAAGCCGAAAACGATATACGGACAAGGCGTAGAGGAGATTAAGAGATAGATAACAGATAGATATATATAACATAAGTAAATAGCCACTAGTCGCGACCCGCGAAGTTTAGGTCGGCTAGGGTACAGTATGAAAGTAGTTGACAATAGTATATCCGAATCTCTCTCGAAGGAAACATGAGAGCCTCTATAGGCAAATTCAAAGAGTTCAATACCTAATATAAACTTTCCAAAACAAAGGTGGAGAGATTCTAATCAAAACACAAAGTAGAGGAAATAAAGAACTTCGCCGTCTCTCAGACGACCCACAACTCACTTCTGAGCACCTGGACCTGTATCTGAAAAACAAGAGATATATACGGAATGAGAACCCCGGGCCCATGGGTTCCCAGTACGGTAAAAGTGCCAAATAAATTCAATGTACTGCAATAAAAACTCACTAAGCATCCTAAACTTCTTCACCAATTATTCATCCTAGGTTCTCGCTAATCCATGAATAGGCAACTGTCATAAGGGAGTGCTAAATTCAATTCATGTTTCACATGTTTCCCAACTCGCTGACTCTTCCACGAATCAGACTCAGAATCATAAGTAAAACCATCACCAGTTGTTCTGCCTCAGCAGTTCTATATCAATACATCATACCCTCGCCTGGAGTTAGTGAAACTACATCACTGCGTCTACCCAGAGAGCCCCACTTATCTAATTCAATAATCATCATCATCATACAATCGCATCATCAATCCATCCCATCAAGAACAGCCCTCACACCCACCGACACCAGCATGAGGGGCCTCTCAGTTGTACAAACACAAGCAATACAGGCAAGTAATACACAAACATGGTACAAGTAGAACAAGTAGCATATAGTCAGGTAACATGGTATATATGATGTAGAAATCCAAGACAAATGGCAAACCCAAACAATTCAAACATATGCAAATGATGAATGCCTGTCATGTGGCTGATGATATCATCTGTCGGTTATATAGCCAACCCGACATGTCCTGGTAGCTAACCATTGGACAGAAACACCCATTGCAGAGCAAGTAGGTTTGAGCTACAACCCCCCTTGCTACTACCCGCTCAACCCAGAGCCAGTGGAATAACCACTACTACGGCTACTACCCAGGCGGGTGTTTAAAAGCTCAACCTGGAGCGAGTGGATTTACCACTACTGCCGCTACTACCCAGGCGTCACAATCTCTGACCTGGAGCAAGTGGGACGAACCACAACCCTTGCTACTACCCAGGTATCTCAAGCATTGGCCCGGAGCAAGTGGGACGAACCACAACCCTTGCTACTGCCCAGGTATCTCAAATATACATGTATTCAAAACTCCATAATTAAACTCATTTATCATAAACATCCTTTCCCGTCTCATACCCGGAGCAAGTGGACAACGCCACTGCCTACTACCCG
>NC_029791.2:120290285-120291337 GCF_000816755.2 Arachis ipaensis | reverse complement strand
GAGCAAGCGGGACGAACCACGACCCTTGCTACTACCCAGGTATCACAAATAAACATTTATTTAAAACTCCATGATTAAACTCGTTTATCATAATCTTCCTTTCCCGTCTCATACCCGGAGCATGTGGACAACGCCACTGCCTACTACCCGGGGTCACACATCACATTTCAACCTTTTTCATTGTTATCCATGTAACACATTCATTAATCATATATGCATTTATACTCAGCCATAAACAATAATGGCTTTGCCGTAACCCGGCAATAACTCAGCCATCCGGCTCATGGTCCAATCAAGAACCGGCCATTTATCAATAAATATAGCCCTCCGGCGCATGGCATACACGGTACTTCCACCATCATCCTCCATATCTCATATAATCATCTTTGATCATCATTGATCATAACTTTTCCCCTTGCTTCACTCGCAAGTTACCACATCCCCTAGTCCTTTCTCATTGCTAGGCATATCATAATGATTTAGTACAAAAGAGGTGAGATCGGAGGCTTAGAAGTGTGAGATTTGGCTTTTAAAACTCAAAAATCAACTTTGGCATGAAAACAGGGCCACGCGTACGCGTACTCCACGCGCACGCGTGGATGGCCACAAAACTCATTGACGCATATGCGTCATGCACGCGGACGCGTGGATTGAAAATTTGCCAAACGACGCGTACGCGTCAGCCACGCGTACGCGCAGATACATTTGTGCCCCAGGCACAAAACTGGCACAACTCTCGGGAAAATGGCTGGGTATTTGGTGCAGCGCATCGACGCGCCCGCGCACACCACGCGCACGCGTGGATGGTGCTTTCTTGAAGAACGGCGCGTATGCGCCAAGTGCGCCTACGCGCGGAGGGTCGTTCTGCTAAAAATTTTCTAAGTTAAAAGCTGCAGAATTTACAGATTCAACCCCCAATCTTCCGACGGACATAACTTTCTCATTTTAAATCATTTTTCACCCGTTCTTCGAACGGCATGGATATCCCGGATCCAATTTCATTTCTAAACAGATTTGGCACAAAACAGAGATCCGTAGTCCAAGTTATGTCC
>NC_029791.2:120279928-120290222 GCF_000816755.2 Arachis ipaensis | reverse complement strand
AACCATCATTATACCTAATCAACATCATACTGTGATTTCAGTGATTTCACCCACAAATCAACCTTAATCATTCCCCAAGCATATATCACAACATACATATCTCTAATGCATCATCATACCATCAAGGCATCAATAGTCATAATCACATATATAATCACATAATATATCTCAACCGAACCAAACATACCTCATCTACATAATTTCACCCAAAATTACCAAGTTCCACACTTCAACTTCTCAAACCTTATTATTCAATAACCAATCTAATCATTCATATATTCATTATCTGAAATTCATCCAATCACTTGTGCCATCATACAATGCACACATCGACTTACCTTTCTTACCTCTTTCCGGCCTCCGGCCCAAAATTCACGGCCTCCGGCCCAATTTTCACAATTTAAATGCATAAACCACAAATCAATACTCATTACCCAGTACATCAAATTCTCAATACACCAAGCATACAAGGTCACACAATTCTCAACCCAATCATTAATTCACATTACATATCAACTATGCATATTAGCACCAACCATTTACACAATCCAAACTTAATCCTAGGGGCATCTAGCCTAGGAATTCTCATCACAACACACGGTACTTAAATGAGACTTAAACCGTACCTCTTGTAGCCAAACCAATTGAGCCTCTTCTTTGGAATTCTTCACCAACTTTAGCTCCAAGCCTTACCAAAGCTCCTTAAGCAATACCAATCTCCCAATTGTGCACCAACATCACCAAATACACTAACATAACCAATATCACATACATACATCAACCTAGGGCTCATAAAAATGACAAATCACAAGAGTTTGAGCACTTCTTATCTCAGCCCATATGAAGTAGGGATAGAACCTACTTAGAATCCATGTTGGAGTATCCCTAAATACCCAAAATCACAAGATTTCAACACTAACTACCCAAAAACGTATAACAGTGGGAAATTTCAAAAACTGGGCAGAGATGAATGGAATACTCACCACCAAACTTAGATATAATTGTAGAGGATGAGAAGAGCGACGCGTGGCCGTAAACGGCTCGTCAATCGGAGCTCCGTAGCTCAAGTTATGGTGGTTTGAAGATCAAAGAGAGTTAGGTTTTCTCTCTTCTCTTCTCTCTTCTCAAATCAGCGTCCCAACCCTTCTTTTTAGGGTAAAATGAGTTGAAATGCTCACAACTAATGTTTATATATGTTGGGTCTTGGGCCCACTTAGGCCCGGTTCACTTATTTTTGCCCATTGGCCCAATTTTGGGCCAAAACCTTTAAGATTAGCGCTCTAAATCGCACTTTAAATATTTCTACCTTCCCTAATTATAATTCCTCATTTCTTAATCTTATTTACCCATAATCAATTTTCTCAGCTGTAGTACCAGACAGATCTCAGCCGGTACTGCCGGTCAAAATTCCACTGCGCGCTTTTACGCAGAAAACTATATTTTTCGACTCGAAAAAATTCACTGAATCCAAATATCATATTTAAATTATCAAATTTCAATTGTCAAATCTTCCAACCATATTCGCTCCTATTTAACTTATTATTTAATTAATTTCGATTAGACTGGGTATTACACACGTCATCATGTTGTTAATGAAAAATGGGTCAGGGATTAATATGGTGCACTTTTTTCAATTTAAGGGACGTAATTGGTGCAATTAGAATCTCATGGACGATTTTAGTGCACGACGTCAATTTCAGGGACTATTTTGGGGTTTAATAAGGTTTAAGGGATATTTGTTTAATATTATAGTAAAAATTATAAAAAAAAATAGTGATGTATATTATTTAGTGTTATTAGTAAGAGTTTAGGATTTAGTGACATGTATTAGGTTTTTTTAAGAAAATAGTTTGTAAATCATATAAAACAGTTTAAAACGCTAAACATCCATTAGAACTTGTTAATTAATTAATTTTAAAATTCTAAACATTGATCAGAACCTGTTAATTAATTAATTTGAAAATCCTAAAAGTCCATCGTAACTTCTTGATTATTATTTTAGTGGCATAAGACTAGAAATTTAGAATTTTGAAAAAAAATACCTTTTCCCTTGAGCCTTATTCCTTTTGGCCTCTTTTTTCTTTCTTAGTTCCTTTTAGCTTTGACTCTCTCTCACTCAGGATTGTCTATTTCAAACCATAGTGTCAGCCCAATTATTTTACCCCAATTGTTGTTGGATCATTAAAAAAGTCCAAGATCATAATCATCTTCATTAATGCATGAATTGGATATCAACTAATTAATTACTTATACAGTACTTTTTGGGCACCCTGTAAAGTTGTCCGAAACTTTACCAACAAGGTAAATACGTATTGTTTTTCTCCTTATGACACATACTTTTAGCACTAACTGAAAAATTTTCCTTTCATGAGGCCTTGCTTTTATAAGTTAAAATTGGAATTTGTACGATATAATTGGGCCAATACAAACGGATATGTAAAGCCCAATTGAATTAGGCAATAGGGAGTTTGACATGAGAGAGAGAGAGTATTGAAGAAACAAAGCAATAGGGTTGATTAAGAGTGAAGAGAAAAAGGGGCACAGCGGTGGCAGCGGCGGAGGAGGAGCAGAAGTGAGAGTGAACCGGGACGCCGAGCACCGCCGCTGGTGCTTCAACAAATTCAATTCCAAAACACTGTTGCATGTTGATTCTTTATCGTGCTCTAAAACCAACTTTCATTAATTCTCTCTGCTGCTACTCACGATTTATCTCTCCAATGACAGATACCAATTTCAAACCTTTGTGTACCCTTACTCCCAATGTTGAACCCTCCACCATAGATTCCTCCAACCACACAGCTTCACCTACACGTGTTCAATCCACTCCGGAGATCGAAAAGAAGTATGTCCACCGTGTGTATGATGCAATTGCTCCTCATTTCAGTTCAACCCGATTCGCTAAATGGCCAAAGGTTGCTGCTTTTCTATCATCTTTGGCTTCTGGATCCCTTGTTCTTGATGCTGGATGCGGCAATGGCAAATACCTTGGTTTGAATCCTGATTGTTTTTTTATAGGCTGTGATATAAGTTCTTCATTGATTAAGATCTGTTCTGATAGAGGACATGAAGTTCTGGTTGCAGATGCTGTGAATCTTCCTTATAGAACCGGTTTCGGTGATGCTGCGATTTCCATAGCTGTGTTGCATCATTTAAGCACTGAATATAGGAGGATAAGAGCAATAGAGGAGTTGGTTAGAGTAGTTAAGAAGGGTGGTTATGTTCTGATTACAGTTTGGGCCAAAGAACAAGAGCATAGATCATTGATTAGCAAATGGACACCGCTTCCGGAGAAATATGTTGAAGAAGAGTGGATAGGACCGGGTAGTCCTCGTGCTCGGCCGGCTGCTTCGCCATTGCCTTTAACAAGTATTCCAGAAAATGAGGAGAGCAGCTCGGGTCAGGACAAGAAAGATTGTGATGATGGGTTGAAATTATTGAGAGATTTGAAGGTAGAGGACAATGTAGAGAATCAGCAGGAGTATTTTGTTCCTTGGCATTTGCCTTATCATCGCGCCGAAATTAGTGGCGCTTCTGCTCAGGCTCTTGCTAGTGGTCTTGCAACTAGAGATGACAAAAAGGGTGCTGTGGTGTATAATAGATATTATCATGTTTTCAGTGAAGGCGAGCTTGAAAGGTCATCTCTTTTTTCATCTCCTATTAGAATTTTTATACACCAATACAGAGCAAATCTTAATAAAGTTACTTCTTGGTTAATCATGGCTTTGTAAACCATTGAATCAAGTCTTCAGATGTAATGGTTTTTGTGCATCTTGTTATTGTTAATTGTTATGTTTTCATAATTCATATCTGAATATGGAGTGCATAAACAAAATAGGAAGAGATGGAGACATTAGATTGAACATCCTAGGTTTGAAGTTAGAAATCTTGCTTGAGTGATAGCCGGATGAGTTGCTATGCATGAGGATAAACCAGGGTCAAAATCATGATATTTTATATTTTACAATTTTAAAGCAAATGGTATTCAGAAGTAATGAAGAAAATAACTTTGAGATAAGTTAACACTATCATTGTGTCATTCATTGCCTCATGCATCTTCGCGGTACTAAAAAGTTACCTGCTGGTTCTGAAAGTCCATCACAAATTTACAATGAGCCTTCTATTTTTATTATTACTGCCTTGATATTATGTTTCAAATGCTTTGCATGATGGATGATTCTAACTTTTTTTCCCTTATCTTTTTGCAGCTTGACTACTGGAATAAACAATGTTAGAGTAGTTGATAAGTTTTTTGACAAGTCCAACTGGTGTATTATTCTTGAGAAGATTTCATGAATAGTAAAGAAACCTAGCTGATATGTAAAAACAAAACTTGGTTGCTGCCAACCTCAGACATATCCTGCGCATGATCGAGATCAGGCTGCATTCTCCAAGCAACCCCTTGCCCTTGTTTTTAATGTTCTTTCTCTTTGATTTCCCTATGCCCAATTTTGATTGTGACAATAGGGCATGAAGGACAACTATTTTGTGCATGTTGGGTTGTCGCCATTATTGCTGGTACCTTGTATGTGCTAAAAGTGCTGAACATCTTTTAGCACAATAGAGCAGTTACAATGATTTTATTTACCCAGCAATTTATTTGATGGTTGGAGATTGTCATGGGTTGAACTTATTCAATCATTTCAACAGTATTCGTGCTTTCTTTGTCGGCGACCCCAGGTGATTATAGCATCAGCAGCTACCTGAGACTCAGAGAGGATCTTTGGTTCAGTGATGGAACAGAGTCCTTTTTATTGTTAAGTGGCCACTGGCCACTGTCTACTTTGGAAGATGATGCGAGTAATTTAATACATGAAAATTTGTCTAATGCTGGATTTGGTATAGCAGGAACCGAATTTCCTGTAAGGATCTTATAAGTTATTTACTCATGCTTTGTGGTTAAGGAACTTAGACTCTCAGTTTCTTGTAGAGCTAGCCTGCCTTTGCAATTAAATTAGCATTAAGACTTCGATAAAGCTGTCTTCAAAATTTCAAACATTTAAGATAAATTAGTTAGTTATATTTTCACACTTTTGTGCTTTTATGACAATGTTTAGTAGTTAAATCCTTATGGGAAAGGAAACGAGTATTGATTTATTGGTTATTGCCCGCTTCAAAAACAGAAAAAAACAAACATTTCTACATCGGAGGATGTAATGATTAGATTAATTAATAGAGGAATAAAAGTTTGTACAAGATACACAAATTCAGAAATAGAATCCCATTGTGCATTTTGCAACAACGAGATTGCATGCTTTATTTGTCTTTTCCACAGGATGAAGCTCTTCCTATATGGTATATTTTATTTGATAGGGCATCACAAGTGGCATCTAACAACGAAAAAGAAAAGAGCAAGCAATAATAGAAAATACTCAAATAATGTTCTTAGACCAGGAAATAATAATACTGACTTTCCTCAAAGCCCACCTTTTCCACTTTGCGTATGTATTAAACAAATGCTGGGGAAAAAGTTTACAATATGAAGTTGATTACTATAGGGATAATATGGGTAATACCGTAATAGAATAGAAAATCAGTGTGGATTCATGTAATCATATTGCTATCTACAAAGTCAACCTTGATAGGACCAGCTAGGCGTTCAAACCCCATTCATAAGGTTGATATGTGACCTTAAACTCAGAAGTGGCAAGCATGTCCAATAATACCTCTGAATTAGATGGATCTAGGTAGTTTGACACATGCTTCAGTACCTCCACCTCGCTCTTGCCAAAATCTATACTGTACCTGAGAATGAGAGAACAAGGATAAACATTAGATGTCAAAAAAATGAAAGAAAAACTTCAGCACTACTCATTATCATGTAATTTCATTTACTAAACACCTAAGGTAATAGTTTCTGAATGTCTTTGTGTCTGTTCCATAATATCTATCTCTATAATTTTGTTACATTATTAAATCAGTGTTGTAACCTGTATATATTTACCCAATGTACCAAAAAGTGACCGCCGAGAAAGTGCTAGTTGAAGTGATACTTCCAAGTTCCAACCAGTCCTAAACTTAAAAATCAAAGCATGTTATAACAAAATGAACTTACCATTTAAGGATCTTATTGGCAGATGCATCCTTAGCAGCCAAATCAATCAGAATGCCTCCGCTTCTCAAGAAATTACGTGCTGCATCCGTTAATTCCTCGTCGATTTTTCCAGGTGAATAGCACCTAAGTGCAGGCCCTGATCGGCTACCACACACCAAAGCAAAATGAATGAGAGGTTCAGGGTAAGGGAGTGCCACCTGAAAAAAACAGGAGAAAATAGTGAGTCTTAAAGCCAGCATTCTCTTCAATTAGTATCTCAGTGAAAGCATATGTAGTGTTTCGTTGTCATGTTTATAGGAAATGCAATCAAAACTTAAAACTTAAGCTAAAATTAAAACTAAATGTATATAATAGGCTGATAGTTACATTGTATTAAACTATACACTGAACACAATGTTTTCAAAACACTCGCGCAATTTATAACCACAAAAAATATTTGAATCACTTGCAGTATCAGATTCAGATAAAATATATTAATGGCTGACCTTTAAGCGTCTATCTTTTGAACCAAATGGCTTCTTAAGGTTATAAGGAGGTCGCTGGTTTCCCCTCAATATACCATTTTGAATAGCTGAAAGAGAGTAGGTGGATCCACCAATAACATATTTGAACTCTCCAAATAATTTCCTTCTTTCCATTGCTCCAGAGGCATGACCTAATACCAATATTGCATGGATTGCCATCATATTGTAAAGATTGATAAAGAAAGCAAGCTTCTCTTCCCTAGACATATCCCAAATTTCCACTCTTTGAAGCTCTTCAACAGTTCTCAAATACCTAAAGGGGGGATCAGTGAAATATTCTGTGAATTACCAATGAAAAATACTTGCATAGTTCTGGAACACATTTAATGCATGCTATGGCAGATGGCGAAAAAAAAAAAACCTTGCAAACTCCTCACTTGCATGCAAACTTGTGTAATCAACACGACGTCCATCTTCAAAAACATAGGCTTCAAACATTGCATAAGACAGATACCTCAGCCTTGATGCAATTTCTGCTATAGGTTTTGGCTTCACAGTAGTTATACCCTTTGGAATGTTGTGGCATTGTGAAGCCACAATTGGATCATCATCCAAGAACCGATACAAATGATTACCATCTTCAAAGATATTCTCACTAGAGTAAAACAGTAAGGCACCATAGAATTGTCAACTCTCTGATAAAACATAATTGAAACAACAGAAATTGAAAGCGTCAAATAGAATGCTTGGACTTACTCAAGAACATGATAAAAGAAGAGTTTGCTAGCAAGTTTTCGTCCAAACTCAACAGCCTACACCACCAGACAACAATCACAAAGATAGTAACGACAATATGATGCTAAGAATTGTACCAAGATAAGCAATTGAAATATTTAGCAGATTTGTCTGATCATATGATTAACAAATATAAAATGATCAAAGCATATGAAACAATGACTACATATGAGGATTTCTGCATGGATTTTAGTTTTATATAGGGTAATTAAATCCATACCTCTGGCCTTTCCAGATACTGATCTTCAGACAAGAAATCTACAGCTTCTGACCCAAGAAAACAGTTAGTGAACCTGCGCATTTTGTGAAATCTGTCCTTCACAGGAATAGACTCTTTCATTTTGCGGACAATTACTGCAAGTTCATCAATTGCCCCACTACTGGAATCATCATCCTCACCAGAAAGAGGCGGCTGTGGTGCTTCGAACAATGGTGCTTCACCGATGAGAAAGTCGATCTTCTCATCAAGGTTGCCGGACTCTTTTAAGGTCTTTAGCTCACTCAAGCCACCTATAAGTATCTCATTGAAATAAACCTTTGGAACAGATGTTGATCCAGAAAACTTCTCCAGCTCTTTCTCTCTGCTGGGGTAAACATCTAGGTTGATTTCAACAAATCTAAGCCTTTTCGCACGCAAGAAGAGCCTTATCTCTTTGGATTCTTGGCAGCCAAGTTTGGAGTACAGTATAATCCTTCCTTTCATGTCGATGGGGGTATTTGGATTTCCATTCACCGAATCCCCCTGCTCAGTTTTGTTTTCTCCATCAACATCAGATGACTTCTTAATATAATTCAACGGATTCCATGCAGATTTCTGCCCTCCCTTTTCAGCAACAACAGTTGATTCACCCTCTTTTGAGGGATCTGAGATATCCTTACCTTCATCATCAAAATTACCCAAATCTCCTTCGCCGCGTCTTCCAGATAGGCGGCGGAGCATGGTGGACACTGCCACTGCACTTTTCTCCTTAACAAAGTTTTTCAGAGCCACTGCCTTCTCAACCATTCGCGGCGACTCTTGATCTCCATCCTGCTTACGAGTAGAAGTGGTCCGGAAACCTTCCAGCCCAGGAACCTCTGTTCCATCAAATACAGGCTCCATATTGTGGTCCTCACCCAGAACTTCATCCACCTTTTCATTCGTATGTGCTGATTCCATGTCTTTTCTGTCATCCTTCTCTTTATCCAGATTTAGCTCTAGTCTTGCAGGCTCACAATCTCCATTGGCACCCTCTTTATCACCAGAGTACTCTTGTCCATTAGTATTGACTTTAATTTCAGCTTCAGAGCCCTTGGAATTACTCCCTTGCACTTCTTGAATAGAACTAGTTTCAGATTGCAAATCCTTGCTCTCATCAACATTAACCAACTCAGATTTCACACCTTCAACCTCATTCATCTTATCCTGATCTTCAGTATTGTTAACCTTTTCGATCGAATGAACGCTCTCTTCATTCTTATCCACTAAATCTTGATGTTCCATGGTTAAAAATTTAAAATGAACCTAAGATTTCCTCGTCAACAATGCAAAAACTGAAAGTTTACCGAATAAAACATAAGCCCTGCGATATTACCAGTTACCAGTCCATATTACTATATATACAAAAAAGATTTAAAATACTAATCATCCGATTATTCTAATTTTAGATGGCAGCAGAGAAATATAGTAAGATTAAGACTAAGAACTAGAGCAACAGTGAAGTATTCCAATTCCAATATGAATAGAAAGTAAGTCAAGAAGAAGAAGAAAGAGCAGGAATAGCTTACTGTTAGAGATCCAATCCAATGAGAAAGTTGAAAAGAAGAAGAAGAAGAAGAAGAAGAAGAAGAAGATGAGAAGAGACTTAATTTTGATGCGTTATGAAAATGAAATTAAGACAGATTTTTTTATTGACTGATTCGTCGTGCAGTCCACATTATTTATTTATTTATTTGTTTTACTAATTTGATTATTTAGTTTATGGGGGGTTTTGGGTTTTGGTTTGCGTTGAAAGGGTAACATTGCGTTTGTTGAAAATTCGTTTTGATTATTTCATGTCGTTTGGGAAAAGGCAAGAAGCGGGAAGTCCGTGGGAGCAGCCCCCAGGCCCTCCTCCCTCTCTGCTAATAATTTTCTCCCTCCTTCTCGTTTCAAAAATAAATGCAATTTGGACACACCATTCAATCAATTATTCAATTGAATTATATAACAATTTAACCATGCTACTAAATGAAGACAAAATCAACGCTCAACAATAATTATACTGCCATAGTTTTCTAGTTTTATAGAAAGTGAGTGCAAAAATACTTGTAAGATTACACATGATGATGGATCTTAAAGCTAGGTAGGCCAAGAATTTTTCTGTGGAATGAAACGAATATATTTAAAATTAATTATATGTGGATTATATTTCTTATTATGTGGGTTTCTTGTTCTAAAAATAATTATATGTATAATAATTAAATTAAAAATAAACTACTTTTTTATTTATAATAGTTTATGATACTAATAAATTTACTCATACATGAATAAAATTAATTTTGTATTCATGAAAATAAATAATCTATTAATTTTTTATCTGTGAAAGTTAAAAATACTAATAAATAAAATTAACGTTTATGTATTTTTATCATACGAAAAGTATTTTATGGTATAACATTAATTTTGTTCATCCATGCATAAATTTATTAGTATTCTAAATTTTAATTAATGATTAGAAGTGGTAATTTACTTTTACCTTAATTAATTTAATGGTGATCCCTCCTATTTTTGTTGAATTATTAGATACTTCAAATAAAACTACTGTTGTCCTTCTACCGAAAAAAAAAAAACTACTGTTGTCCTAACAATAATTTTTAATGATAAAGATATTAATATTCGATGTTTTAGTTTTAGAATACACATCAAATGAAAATTATGGAAGATCCACGATACTTGTTTTATTTTTAAAAGTCGATTGTATGCTTTGTTTAACATTTGATAATTTAGTGTTTAGAATTAATT
>NC_029791.2:120270564-120279869 GCF_000816755.2 Arachis ipaensis | reverse complement strand
GATAATTATAAAATATTAAATATATTTTATTTTAATTATACTACATTTAATATATTTTATTGAATAGAATAATAAGAACCTACGAAGTTATATACTTATTGTTCATACACTGGTCCAACACTAAGGCCCAGGTCCAAATACACTAAAAGGCCCAATCCAAAGATTAGCCTTCTTATTCACCGACCTCTTTAGAAGAGGTCGGACTCAACACGGACTTCTTTCCAAAGAAGTCGGGCTCAAGAGATAGCTGGCAGATAACACTTATTCAAATAAGTAACTACCCCTAAAATCTCTCAACCTACTTCTAGAAGCCATATCCCAACAATCCCTAGATAAAGGGACGGTTATCCACCTAAAAAAGTGGGTCTACTCCAACGGTGGTTATTCGATCACCACTATAAATACCCTGACACTCCTCAGGTACCTCTAAGTTCCAATACATTCTAAACCTGCTTAACCCCATGTACCACCCCCCATCTCTTGGAACACACAACTCGGAGGCGGCTCCCAGACGTAAACCAAGTCGGAGACCACACTCCTCCTGCGCTTGGGCCTCACAAACAAGCCCAACCACCGTCCGGTTCTAAGTAAGCCCCGGAACATTGGCGCCGTTGTCGGGGACCTGGAGCTCAACTCTTGATAATGGCGGATGATCAACAACATAATCAGACAATCACTCGACATGAATAAGATGCAAGCATGTTAAAAAGAAGCTGGAATACAGTTTCTATGGATACCAGAAATCCCGTAAAAACTTCTCCCAATGGGCAGAGGATATCAAATAGGGATGATGATTCTACTTCTACAGTTAAATTAGATTAAAAGAGAAGAAAGCACCGTCCCAAGGCCATTGTAGAAAGAAAACCAAGACGATCTCGAAAGCCAATTGAATAAAAGAATTTTCAATTCAGAAAATTCAATTGGCAAAAGAAGTTACGTGAAAAAAAAAAAAGACGAACTCGAAAGCCAATTGAATAAAAGAATTTTCAATTCAGAAAATTCAATTGGCAAAAGAAGTTACGTGAAAAAAAAAAGACGAACTCGAAAGCCAATTGAATAAAAGAATTTTCAATTCAGAAAATTCAATTGACAAAATAAGTTACATGAAAAAAAATGAACTTCAAAACCAATTGAATAAAAGAATTTTCAATTCAGAAAATTCAATTGGCAAAAGAAGTTACGTGAAAAAAAAAAAAAAAAAGAGGAAAAGGGAACGTGACTAATCCCAACCTCTTCGCGAAATAGGATAGACAATGACATCTGTGCCAACTTACAATCTCGGAAAAATCCATGATACCCACTCATTGAATGGAGCAGTTGCATGTTCCAAATACACAGCATCATCCAATTTGAATGCAACCCAATCCGACAACAGAGTGATGAATCCAATTTTTTCTTCAGTGGATTCACATGTCAATTACAACAAAGCAATGAATAATACAAAAAATTCTCATAGTACATCTTTCGTTGGTTGCTCACAAATTACATCACTGCCAATGAATATGGAAAGAAATATTCCTGTGGTAGAATTTGATGCTGTTTGCACACCAATAAAGATGGATGTCTTCCAGGAAAAAAACTGGAATCCGATCCAAAGGAAAAAGAAAGTTGGGGTGACAAAGGCACAGTCTTCATTGGAGGGGATGATCTTTTTTCTAAAGAAGTCATGCGTACAAAGGTCCTAAAGAATTTTCTACATCCCAACATGAATCCTTATGATGAATCTACTGATCCACGAAACCATCTCAGCAACTTCAAAGAAGTCTACCAGGTCGGAGAAGGCTGTATAAAATTCGACCTCTTTTAGAGAGCTCGTGAAAAAAAGTCCGACCTCTTTTAAAGGTCAGACTTTACAACAAGGTCGGATGAGTTGGGAGCTCACAAAGAAAATTCGACCTCTTTAGAGCCGACAAAAAAAAAATCCGACCTCTTTTTGGAGTCTGTAAAAAATCCAACCTCTTCCACGATCAACTCTACAATGAGGTCGAAAACCTCGAAGAATACTAAAAAGAGATTCCGACTTCTTTTAAAGATCAGAGTCTACAATGAGGTCGAAAACCTCCAAGCTTAGAAAGAAAGTCCGACCTCTTTCCAAGCTTAGAAAGAAAAATCCGACCTCTTCTAAGGATCTAAGCTTATGAAGATAATTTGACCTCTTCTGAGGATTCAAGTCTACAAATAAAAATCCGACTAGAGCTTATGAAGAAATTCCGACATCTTTTAAAGGTCAGACCACAATGAAGTCAAAATCTCTGAATTTATAAAGAAAAATTTGACCTCTTTTAGAGCTCACAAAGAAAAGTCCGACCTCTTTTAAAGGTCCGACTTTACAACAAGGTCGGATAAGCTTAGAGCTTACAAAGAAAAGTCCGACCTCTTTCTTGAGGTACGACTTCGAGAACCAGATCCCAAGCATAAATGGTCATGAGAAGGTCATACGAAGAAATTTCTCAACTGACAACCTCGTCTTGATCCAAAATGACATCGGGCTAAAATCAGACGAAGAAAAGCCAACACCAAAATGAAAAGATCCCAACAAAGTCACTTAAGACTTGAAAAAGAACTACTACAACATACTCGACTTAATTGAAAACAATCTACCTAGATTGTGCCATGTCTATAACAAAAGGGATACTACAGATAGAAAGCGCACCTTACTCCCTAATGCACACTTTTTCTGACTTGAAGTGACGAGATCCAAAGTGGTGTAAGAAGTTATAAATGCAAATCGTGGTCCGACCTCATTAAGCCACTTGTACTAAATCAAGCTGGCAAGGGACAAACCTAAAACGAATTGCACAAATAACTTAAGGACAGCGTGATCATAATCAAACATCAACACGAAGAGGATGTAAACCCGACCTCACAACAATTTGTTTAAAACAAATTGAGAAAGGATGGCGATTTATAAGAATGCCTCCTCAAGCCAAGAGATAAGTATCCGACCTTACTAAGTTGACACAACAAGTATAAAACAAGTTATCCGACCTCCCAAAAAGAGAGTCCAAAATAACTTGTAAAAGTCACATAGCAACAAATAGTAAGATTCAAGAATGGCATGACTGAATACTCGAGTCCGACTTTATGAAGCTCGACCTCGAGTAAGGGCACTGGCTTATTATGAGAGCCAAGTCCAAAATTATTAACCAAAGACAACATTCTACAATGATGCTAGAGCACGTAAGAAGAACTTGACTCCCTTCCAGAAATCTGAGAGCAAACTCAGATAAGAAAAGAGGTTTTGAGAAATTCTACAATGAAGTTGATAACATTCAAGTTAAAAAAGAAAAGCTTGGCCCCCTTCCGAAAATTCGAGAGCAAACTCGGATAAGGAAAGAGCTCTTGAGACAAAGAATGGCTACGAGATTCGTCGCAAAAGACCTCATCTTGATAAGAAAAAATATCAGGCTACTGAGTTCGGGCGAAGGAAAGCTGACAACAAAAAGGATAGGACCCTACAAGATTACTGAGATCTTAGAAAAGGGCTACTACAAAGTGTTCGACCTCAAAAGTGATGAACTACCTAGGTCGCAACACACCTCCAACATAAGGAGATAAAACAATTCCTTATGAAAATTGATTTTCTACAATTAACACACACCAATTGAAGCTCGATAAACCACAAAAATCACGGACCGATCATATAGAAATCGCCTGGATGAAGCGACGAGGAACCAATTGGTGGAAAGAAGTTACATATGCGAATTGGAAAGAAAACAGCTCGAAACAGCTCGGGCCAAACGGGTTGAAAAAGTTGTGTTTAGAACAAGTCGCAAAATTAACTTAACTAAATATGCCCCTCAAGGCATAAATACGATCTAACAACTCGATCCACACGGATAACAAATGGATCGTACAAAATCTCAAGCCCACGATCCCATCTCTACAAGTTCTAAAAATAAACGACCTAGTCGTATAAAATGGAACAATTTCACAAAAATAAGTTGTTCCAAGAAAACTCGTTCTAGTATTCACAACAACATAAGGATAACTCGGATTAAACGAGTTATGCCAGTCAACCATATTTTCAACGAAATTGTGTCAAGCACAAGTCGTGTCTATCTAAAAGCAAAGCTTTAAAAATGGTTTGTATCAAAATAAATCATTAAAGCAAAGCATTAAAAAGTGATTTGTATCAAAACAAATCATTAAAGCAAAGCATTAAAAAGTGATTTGTATAAAAATGAATCACTTCAACCAAATGACTCGTATAGAAACGAGTTAAAAAGGAAGGATTGTAAACGTTTTTGAACAAAATCGAAACGTAAAAACTATCCTCCAAAACAACTTGGATAAAACAAGTTGCATCATACACAAGGATGACAACCTTGTAAAAACTAGAAAGGGAGGGAATAAGCATATAATCCATTCACCTAAGGCGCCAATTTATGCTCGACAAAGCGCAAAAATCACGAGCTGACATTTTCAATGGTCGCTTGGATAAAGCGACGAGGTACAAATTAGTGTCCAATGGTTATAATACGGCTTGATGATTTAAAACAACTCGAACTCATGAGTTGAACAAAATCGAGTAAAAAATAACCATATGATCTAAACAATTTGTATTAAAACAAATTGCACAAAACAACTTGATATATAACGAGTTGTGCTTCAAAAAAGTGACTTGTATAAAAAACAAGTCATCTATAAACTCAGAATGAATGAGTTCAACAAAAAAAAGGCTTCATTCGAAAATTCTTTCTGCTTGATTGCTCGAGTCCGACTTCATAAAGCTCGACCTCGAGCAGGGGCATAATGGATAAAGCAACGAAGTCCGATGGTTATAAAGATGATCTGATACTTTAAAAGGACTCAAAATAAACAATTTGTACTTGAAACAAGTTGTGAAGTCCTAAGAAAACAGCTCGAATTTAAATGAGTTGTATGAAATTAGATCAAGAAATAGCCACGTTTTAATTAAACGATTTGAAATGAAACAAATCGTAAGACCTTAAAACTACTCGCATTGAACGAGCTAGATGAGGTTATACTAAAAAATAATTACGAGTTTTGAAATAAACGATTTGTATCAAAACAAGTCGTAAGAAATCAGAATAAGTTTCAGAAAGGTGATTTGTATTAAAACAAGTCATGTATCCTCAAAACAACTCGAATTGAACGAGTTGTACGAAACTAGGACAAGAAATATTCTTTGGTTAAGTAAGATGTGCTAAAACCAATCATACAGAGCCTATAAGCCCGAGTTCAAATACTCGAATCCAACTCTTAAGAAAAAGAGATTGAACTCGAGTAGGGGCACTGTTCATACACTGGCCCAACACTAAGGCCCATGTCCAAATACACTAAAAGGCCCAATCCAAAGATTGGCCTTCTTATTCACCGACCTCTTTAGAAGAGGTCGGACTCAACACAGACTTCTTTCCAAAGAAGTCGGGCTCAAGAGATAGCTGGCAGATAACACTTATTCAAATAAGTAATGCCCCTAAAATCTCTCAACCCACTTCTAGAAGCCATATCCCAACAATCCCTAGATAAAGGGACGGTTATCCACCTAAAAAAGTGGCACTACTCCAACGGTGGTTATTGGATTACCACTATAAATACCCTGACACTCCTCAGGTACCTCTAAGTTCCAATACATTCTAAACCTGCTTAACCCCATGCTGACTTAGGCATCGGAGTGTCTTTGCAGGTACCACCCCCCATCTCTTGGAACACACAACTCGGAGGCGACTCCCAGACGTAAACCAAGTCGGAGACCACACTCCTCCTGCGCTTGGGCCTCACAAACAAGCCCAACCACCGTCCGGTTCTAGGTAAGCCCCGGAACACTTATATACTCTTATAGAAATTGGAGATGAAGAGAGAACTTTTCGTACAGGAGAAGGAGTCACAATATACATTCTATTCGTGGATACTCGATTGGGTAGAGTGTGGATTGAGTTTCAACCCTATCTTATCAATCCGCATCCTATATATGTATATCTTATATATTTATATAAAAATATTTTTTAAGTGGATATTGAATTAAAGATCTCTCACTATATGCAAAATATTTTTCATCACTAAGAGAAAATTATTCATTGATAATTTAATACTTTTATTTAATAAACTACCATTTGTACTCATAAATTTTGCGAACACTGACAAAAGTACCTATCAAATAAAAAAAAATTAACGTTGTACCCATGAAAGATGGGTTCCGTACGACAATACACAAACCCTGATTTTTTATTGACTTTTTAATAAAATTTCCAAATTACCCCTTTTATCTTCTCCCAAATTCCAAACTTTCACAACCCTCACCCTTCGTCTTCCTCCGCCGCCGCCAGCCACCATTCCCTTGAGACCCTAGCACTTGATGTCTTCCTCCAACCTTTATCCTCAACCTCTGTCTCTCTTTTTTCTAATCTCAATTTGTTCTCCAAATCCAAATCAACTTCAACATTATTACCCTTGTTGTTTCCTTCTTCTTTAGATGCAACAACAACACTCAGAGAATTGTTGTTACTGCAACACACACCATAAAGCACACCCTTTTCAAGCTCTTCAACCTGAATATTGTTGTTCTTCTTATTCCAAAGCAACAAGTAGCAGAGTTCAACAACTAGAGCTAACAAGAGGTCGGCAGCCACGGTCTCTTTCCAACGGTGACTCCAAGCACTACTTAGCAGAGTTCTGGACATGCCAAGTGTGATCGAAGATATAGCCAAGAGAATGCAGGGCGAAGAAGGACCCACGCTCCCAACCCCGCCTTCGACGACGACGTCATCTGCAAGCGTTGCTCCTCCAGTGAGTCACCGGCAAAACTTCTCCTCTGCAACAAATGCGACTGAGGCTACCACATATTCTGTCTCCGACCTATCCTTCCTTCTATTCCCAAAAATTCTTGGTTTTGCCCCTCTTGTTCCCACAGTAACACCAAGAAACAAAAATGTACGTTTTTTGGTTAATTTCAAATTTTTTTCTGCACCAAATCTACAAATCTGTAATATTTGAACAATAGCCTCAAATAATAATCCACAGTTTTTACTCTTTTTAATTTTTTGGTGGCTGGTGGCGGCGGAAGAAGACAAAAGGTGAGGGTGGTAAAAGTTTGGAATTTGGGGAAGATAAAAGGAGTAATTTGAGAATTTTATTAAAAATTCAACAAAGAATTAAGGTTTGGATACTATTGTCACACGGAACCCATCTTTCATGGGTACAACGCTAGTTTTCTTGTTTAATGGACACTTTTGTCAGCATTCGCAAAATTCATGGGTACAAATGGTAGTTTATTCTTTTTTTTTACATAAAAATTAATTTTATTTTAAATTATCATCAAGTTATATAATAATGTTGCATCTTTTTAGTAACTCGCGGGTAGAGTCGGGTATCCGCGGGTTAAAACGGGTAGGATTAGGGTTGGGATATTCTCAACTCACGAGTAGAGTAGGATTGAGTTTATATAAAAATCTCAACCCACGGATAGGGCTAAGGTTGGATCCAAACCCTACCCTACCCATTGTCACTCCTAATGAATGGAAATGGGAAAATTTATGGTGTGAGGTAACAGAAGGTCGCATATCTAAGAGATGTAATCTGTCAAATTTTGAAGAATTTAAGAACCAAATCGACTAAATTTAATTGATTTAAATTGGATCAGATTAGTTTGCTTTTGGTTATTAGATCTATGGTGCGGATTTAGAAAACCACAAACTAACCGACAAGTGCATCGGGTCGTACGAAGTAATACTTCAGGTGAATGAGGATCGATCTCACATGGATTGATGGATCAAGCAACAATGGTTGATTGATTCACTTAGTCAGACAAGCAGAAAATGGTGTTTTGAGAGTTTAATTGCATTAAATAGTAAATCAGAGAATTAGAAAGCAAACAGTTAATTGATGTGAAGAATATGAGAGAAAACAGTTAAGATTTCAGAGTTATTTATCTTCCAGATTTCTATTTCTTACCAAGTATTTTAATCATGAAAGATTCAATTCATGACAAACTATATTTGACTAAACCTTAATTTCTTAGTAATTTAGTCTCCTTTAACCTAGTTAACCGCCAATTCCTTGGTCACTTAATTTCAATTAGTGGTTTAAGTCCAATTCTAGTTTATCAACCACAAAAACCCTAATTACCCAAATATAAAAGGATTATATGTCATGTATCCCGTTAAGTCCAAATAATTAGTGATGTAGGAGAAATTATTTTCAAGCTATTGTTCAAGTAAATTACTTTTTCAAGATTTAGCAAGAACACAATTAGAATAAGGGTTATTCTTCCAATCTACCCAAATCCTTAAGATGAAGAACGAAAACAAATCCTTGAAATTGAAATCAATACATAAATTAAAATAGAAGAGTAATAGTATTAATCCATAGAATAAACAGAGCTTCTAACCTTAACAATGGAGGTTTAGTTGCTCATGGAGGAAATAAACTCTATTATAGAAAAGTGTAAAGTGCGGAAGTCGAGAAGAAGCGGAAGAGGAGAAGTCATAGGCCAAGACCTCTTCTCCTTTTATATCTAATCCTAATTAATGTGAAATATATTTTCTAAAATTAAATAATATCTCTTCTAATTGTAAATAAAATAAAATTTTAATAAAAAATCTCTAAAGATCTCGTTGTTGGCTTCATAGAGATGTGGGGACCGTCCTGGAATCTGAAGTTGGCGCCAAACTTGGGTTGGGCCAAGTTTGGCACCACCCTGTCTGCAAGTTAGTGTGTCCATGAGTTGCTCCTGGCGCCAAACTGCCCAAGTTTGGCGCCACCAAGGCTGCATCAAGTGTGGTGTATTATAAGTCCAGCGCCAAACTTCAGTTGGCTGAAATTTAGTGCCACCTTGGTGGCGTTTGGCGCCGTGATTCCAGAAGAAAAGTATAAATCATTATATATTATTAAAAAGCTCTGGAAGTTGGCTTTCCAATGCCGCTGAAATCGCATAAATTGGACCTCTGTAGCTCGAGTTACGCTCGTTGGAATGCGAGGAGGTCAGGGTTGATAGTATCATCCATTTTCTTCCTTTTCTTCTACACAAACTCTGTTAAACTCGCCCGAATGCCACCTGTAATAAATCAAATTGCAAAAAACTCAAAGTAGCATTTATGGTGGTTTAAAATACCTAAATCTTGATTAAACTTAACAAATTCAAATGCAAATTTATTAGGAAAAGATAAGAAATATGCTCACGCATCAATCTAAACGAATTAAATCTATATTGGAATTATTTAGATAATCGAATAACCAATTAGAATTAAATTTGTAAAAAAAAAAAAAGAAAAGAGGAAAAAAGAATATGTAACACTAAAATAAATTAGGTTAAGAAGGAAAAAGAGAAATGATGATTGAAG
>NC_029791.2:120262211-120270523 GCF_000816755.2 Arachis ipaensis | reverse complement strand
AAATTATATAAATACTATATTTTATATTTTTTAATATGATATATTAAGTAATTAGGTAATTAGATTTAAGTTCCTGAATCAATTAAAGTTAGGTATAATCAGATTTATTCCATTACTCATTGAATACAATACCTAATATAATCAAGCAAGCTAGATTAAATGTATTTGGATGATGAGATTATCCGTTCCGATTTACATGCACATCTTTACTCTCTTAAATTATGATTCTTAGTTTTTAAACTCCTATATTGTCGTTCCTACAGGAGAAGATATATTTTCATTTTTTTATGCGGTGTCATTGTCAACAAATAAATATTTATCTTTTGGATTTGACCTATGAAGCACAAGCATTTTTCTGAGTTTCTGTGTCCTCATATCAAACGCATTTTAGATACGACACTCATCCGATACACGTGTCTTCTGTATCCAATCATGTCTTAATAAAAAAAGATACAAAATACTTTTCTAAACACGCTTGGACACACCTAAATACCATCACATGTTAGCTGTGTTCAACCTGATTCTTAACCTATATTCTTGAAATGAGTTTAGAAATAATATATATTATGAATTATTGATGGAGAAAATTATTTTAAATATTTTATATAATTAAAAAAATATTAAAATATTATTATAATTTATTTAAAATATTATATATATATATATCGTATCCCCGTGTCTTATAAAAAATTAAAATTCATGTGTCCGCGTGTCCCGTGTCGTGTCATATTATGTCCTGTGTCCGTCTAAGTATCCATATTTCATAGGATTTTTGTTGTTGTTGGTCTTGATGCTTTATAGGATTTGAGATACGAGATAGTTTGCTATTAAATGTTGGGCTTTAGTTAGCCCAATACTAACTTTTTTTTTGTTCGTGGGCTAAGCCCGAACACCCTACCCGAACCAACAACCCACCCATCCCTACTCCAAACCCGCTTCTTTAACCTATCACAGCAAACATTACTACGATTCTCTACTCTCCACCTCTGTCGAGCTTGGATGTCCATCATCGTTGGCAAATTTGTCGGTGGCATTGGGTGAGATTGCGTCGTTCGATCAGGTCTCCTCCGCCGTTGCTTCCCATAAGGTCGCTCCTAAGCAGAAGGTGACGAGGATGTGTTTAACGTTGCAGTTTCTCCTGTTAGAGATGATTCTTGACAGTGTAGCCCTTCCATGGCTTGAAATCTAATGTCTCGCAGCTGAAGCGTCTTTGATTGATCAGAGAAAAGTTATAAAGTCCTCCAAGCAGCTACCGCCGTGAATGGCTTCCTAGATGATGATGTAGTTGCTCCTCTTCGGATTATGCTAGCAATGGATAGTGGTGGATCCATATACCATCTCTGCCCCCAATTGTCTTGTTTTTGCTAATTTTGCTATAGTATGAACTAACTTATTTTCCTCTCTTAGAATCCAGGTGAATCCACAGCTATTAAAATTTTCCTGCAGTTTAAATATTTACTGTAAAATCGGATCAATATCCTGAATGCTACTCTTTGATTTAATGGCTTGCACCAAAGATAAACAGTCAAATTCAACTAGTATCATATCTAATTGTAAATTTTTTTGCCAAAATTAAGGCATTTCTTATTGTTATCGTCTCTACTGTTAAATTGGACACAATTTTGATTCTATTTGTAGGCCCAATCATAAATTTTTTTAGAGCTATTTCTCGCAGTAATTGCCATTATTCCATCGCCAGAAGCTTTCTGAAAGGTTGCATCAATATTCAGTTTTACCAATTCCTTGGTGGGGTCTCCAAGTAACTAGCTTTTTTTTAATTATAACGTTATCTGATGCTTTCTAGATTGGTTGATCAATTGCTGCTCTATACTGCTTCTTTAGTAATTTGGCCTTGATAATAGTCTCTTTAGGATTGATCTCTTTACTATTGAAAATAGCCTAATTTATTGATTTTCAAATCTCCCATATTAGAAAAACCATCTTACTTATCCTTTTCTCTTTATTATATTCACCTTCTTCCTTGATTCTTCTGATTTTTTCCAATAACCATTCTCCAAAACTTGTAATATGTTCTTGAGAAGGACAGTATTGACATTGGCTTCCAAACCAAGCTGCTCTAGTCCATGGATAAAATAATAAAGTATGTTCAACAATCTTGCGTTCGTTCAAGCATACTTAACACATATAGGATTTAACTAATTTCCTTTTATACGACCTTTTATTTACTGGTAGTATATTCTGCGCTGCTCTCCAAATGAAACTTTTAATTTTTTGTGGAGTTTGGATGATCTAAATCTCTTTCCATAATTTTTTCATATTCATACTCGATGAAACTACTTTTAATCTGCTACCCTGGCTTTCATTTTTAGCTGCCATATATCCAGTTTTAACAGTATAGCATCTATCCTTTCTATACGGCCAGACAAATCTATCTTCTTTTCCAAAAATGCTAACAAGGGTTCTTAAAATTTTATCTTTGACTATATCAGAAAAATTCCTTCAATCTTCTTCATATCCCAACCTTCTCCTTCCTTCAACAACTTGCTAACCCACTCCAACTCAATTCTCTCTTGTCTTTGAATTTTACCCCACACCAAACACCCAATTATCATCCCATACGTTACCCCTAGCCCATTACCCACACTCCACCTACCATGTCTCTGAAGAAAGTCCCTTCCTTGAATTATACTCTTTCAAACCCTAGAAGCATTGCTATTGCATCTAGCATTTTATAAGTTATCTTTAAAAAAATAAATCGCCTTCAAAATTTGTACCCATATCGAATCAGGATTTGCTATAGTTCTCCAAATTTTTTTTGCCAAAAGAGCTAAATTTTGATCTTGAAACTCCTTAAAACCTAGTCCTCTTTTCTTTTTGCTTAAACAAACCTTATCCCAACTTTTTCAGTGTATGCCTCTTTCTTTTCCAAAATTCACCCACCAAAATTTTGCTATCCTAGCATTCAATCACTGGCAAAAAATCTTTGCAAATTTAATAATAGTCACAACGTAGCTAGAAATAACTTGTATCACTCTCTTAATAAGAACCTCTTTTCTGATTTGGTTTAGCAGCTTTTCTTTCCATCATTCTACTTTCTCTATTACCTTCTCTTTTATCCAATTTAGAGCTTTAATTTTTTACCTACCCCAAAGCACTAGTAGCCCTAAATATCTCCCCAGATTATCCCAACACTTCATTCCTAATATTTTCTCTATGTTAACTCTAGTTTGTATGGGTACTTGACTACCAAATATTATCCCCGATTTTTTAAGATTGATCCTCTGTCCTAAAATATCTGTAAACTTATTAAGAATTAAAACAAGGTTATAGATTTCTCCCTCTTTTGCTTCTGTGAAAATAATACAGTCATCGGCAAACAAAAGATGCATGATTGGTGGGGCTGTTGGGGCAATTTTAAACCCTGAAATCTCTTTTCTGTCTCTTGCTTTTCCCATAAGAATAGTGAAAACTTATGCAGCAATTATGAAGAGATATGGAGACAAATGATCGCCTTGCCTCAGCCCTCTCTCCGATTTAATCTTCCTAGTGAGCCTCCCATTAATTCTTATCTTATAACTAGCGCTTCTAACACACTCCATCATCAAACGAACCCACCTCCTGTCAAAGCCAAATGCTATCAGAGTAGCCTCCAAAAAATTTCATTCTAGTCTATCATAAGTCTTATTTATATCAATCTTAATAGCAAAGCTTTTTGATATATTCCTATCTTTCTTGTTAAGATTATGAAAGATCCACTGAACAATGATAAAATTATCTTGAATCAATCTATCCCTATAAAGGCACTCTGGATTGGTGAAATGAACTTGTTCGTAAGCCTTCTGAGTCTTATGACCATAATCCTAGAAATAATTTTGTAAATATAGTTACAGCAACTAATAGGTCTTAGTTGATTAAGGATTTTCAGTTACTTTACCTTAGAAACAAGAACAATAATGTTTTCACTTACCTCTTTAGGCATAACTCCCTCTTAAAAAAAATCTTTAACCACAACACACATTTTCTTTTTAATTATGTTCCAGTGACTCTGATAAAATAGCCCATTCAACTATCTGGTCTCGGGACTCTGAGACTACCCATACTAAAAATAACTCCTTCAATATCTTTATCCGAGATCTTTTTCATAAGCTGATCATTAACTTCCTGTAAATTCTCTTAGAAATTCTATCTATGCATTCCCCCAAATTTGATTTAGCTAAGGACGTAAATAATTTTGTAAAGTGTTCTTCCACCATATTCATAATTCTGTCCTCTCTTGATACCCATTGGCCCACCTGATCTTTTAATATTTTCACTCTATTTCTGTTTCTCCTTGGAATAGTTGTTGCATAAAAGAATTTGGAATTTTTGTCTCTCCACTTGAGCCATTTCAACTTGGATCTCATACCCCAGTATTTTTCTTCCTACCTCCATAATTGTCCTATCCTTTCCTTAATTTGACACCTTTGTTCTTGTTGTTCTTCATTTAAATCGTCTCTTGAATCTTTTGTAGCTCCCATTTCAATTTGTTTATCCCCAAATCTGCTTTAGCAAAAGTATTCCTACTCCAGTTCTTTAGACTTTTCTTGCAATTTCACATCTTCTTCAGCAACTAATCACATTCATTGTAGCTATATTCTTCCCTTTCCCAACTCTTTTTAATAAATTCTTTACATTCTTCATCATCATTCCAAATGCTTCCAATTTAAACAACATGTCCACTTTATTATTTGGTTCCAGTCTCAAAATGATAAGGGTATGTTCTGAACTCATTGCCAGCACAGCCACCAAATTTGCATTCGGAAACATACTAATCCATTTTCAGTTGACAAGAGTCCTATCTATCCTTTTCTTAGTTATGATCCCATTCTGAGAATTATTAAACCAAGTAAACATACCATCTTTTAGTTCAAGGTCTATGAGTGCATTAAAATCCAAAAAATTCTTGAATTCCACTATCTAACTCCTCGATTGTAAATGCATACCTTCCTTCTCTTCTTGATTTAAAACAGCGTTGAAATCACTTATGAAGAGCTTTGGATCATGTATGTTAATATTACTTGCTATGAGCATCTTCCACTCCTCTTTTCTCTTAGGGCTTGTTTGGGTGAGCTTTTGAGAAAAGATCTTTTTTCGTGTTATCTTTTTTTAAAAGATCTTATAGAGAAGTAAAAGTAATTTTATGTTTGGATATCTCATGTAAAAAGGTCTTTTTATCTATCAATTATGTTTGGGTATAACAATATAAAAGTACTTTTTTGTTCATTTATTACACGAAAAACATCTTTTTTTTAAGGAAAAAAGATCTTTTAAAAAAAGATGTAAATTACAGCTTCTCAAAAAAGATCTTTTTTTGATTTTACTAGTGCTTTTACTTTTACTACTAGAAATTTGCCAAACACGTTAAAAAATAAAAAAAGATCTTTTTTCATTGAAAAAAGATCTTTTTTTAACAAAATAATGGCGCCCAAACATGCACTTACTTGGTTTTGGGTTGCCATACATAAAAATAGTTTCTCAATCATTTCCTTTTCTATTTTTAATATAAACTTTAATATAATAATTAGACCAAGAGTAAACCTCAACTTTTATATTATCATTGTATAACAAACATAGACCACCAGACAAACTCCAGAGTTCAACCCAAAAATAATTATCAAAATAAAGTCTCTCTTAAGTTTACTAATACTACTTTAATTTTCTTAGCTCTAGTCTCCATGAGATATACAATGACGGATTTTATTTATTTACACAGATGCAAAAGTTTTGAAACTATCGTAGGGGTCACCACCCCTCGATAGTTCCAACTGATGATGCTCATGGATGAGGGTGGGGCTTGATAAGGCCCGCCTCCTTAGCCATGATTTTGTTCTCTGATTTACCAACAAAAATCCAGTTCCCTTCCGCTTCTAGAAAGTTCTTTCTGTTGCATCCATTCTTACCTTCATCCTTCCTCTACCTTTTTGCAATTTCAGCCACTTTCATGTGCTTATCTTCCTCCTATTATGAACTTACCAGCAGTAGTACATCTTCTGCATGCCTTTTCCTTTTCAGATTAAGACCTATTTCTATTTTCTGCACTGGTTGTACTTTCCACCATGCATTTCCAGCTTCTGTCCTTTGATCTTCATTATTCCCTTCTTCCTCACTTGCCAACTCGACATAGTAGTATAATCCTTCCTCAATTTTTTACAATTTAGGATCTTTCTCATTTAATATTGCTATTGTTTTGTTGATGTTCTCCCTGTACATCCACTGTCCTAGTACCGTTTGCCCCTGACCACTATCAAACACCCTTTATTTTTCCTTCCCTTTGTCTATGCCTCCCTTACCATTCTTGCCCCCTTCTCCCTTAGCAAACTCTTTAAGAATCTCCCTTATTGATTTTTTTTTTGTGTGTTTCCTGTTATCTTATCACCCTTTTCTATCATCCTGTAGCTATCAGCCTCTTGCTCTATAGGATACAACTTCAGCCCATCTCCATTAGTATTGTTGTTGTGTTGTTTGCCTCCCTTATTGTGCATTGGTTTGCCTTCCAATTCTTCCATAACTTGCATTTGTTCAGCATCATTGGTTGACCTAGTATCCTTATTCAGCCTAATAATTCTATTCAGCATCTCCTCCTTCTCTTTAATATTTTGGGCCTGTTTAGCGAAAGTCCAATATTTCCTTCCTTCTCCACTATGTTGGTTATAGTATTTAACTGAAATGTAGACCTAATTCCACTTTGTTCAGCCTCAAATCCCTAAAAATCATAGATTTTTTACATTGTCCTTACCTACTCCCCTCTCTCATCTTTCTCGTTCTCACTCAAAATTTGGTTTTCCAAGAAACATTTCTCCCATACTACTTGTTACAGATTTTTGTCAGTTTTGATCACACTCTCGTCTGTTTCTTGTTCTTCCACACTCTTCCTACCCAAATTTTGATTTGCACGCGCTTGCTCTTCCTTCTTTCTATTCTTCCACTCTCTCTGTTCTAAGTCTCCTATCTCCATGGCTGATAATGATCGAACTTGATTTATCCCTAATCTCGTAGAATACTTTGGCTTGGACTGGTCCCAGCAAGCCATGGCCATTTAATTCTTGCAAGTCTTCCTCTCATGTCCTATTATACCACAGTTAAAGCAATAACAATCTGGTAATCTTTCATACTTGAAGAACACCCATAGCGGAGGCAAATTCTCTCTGTCTATAAAAAAATTTATTGGTAAAGGTTTCTTTATGTTAATGCCAACTCTAATCCTTAGAAATGTTCTCCTAAGAATACCATCAACTTTGGGATCTTCAGCTTCTGCTAGAACTCCCCGCATCTCCCCCGATTAGTCTGCCTATGTCTTTGTTCATATGATTAAGTGGTATACTATGAACCTGAATTCAAAATTCCATATAGTCATGATCCACTTTAAAGGCTGGTGTTTTCTTGTCCATAATCGAAGATTAATCAGATTTCCTCTAACATTCCAAAGTCTATTTTGGAGTATTTGAAGTCCTTTCTTCGTGTCTTTGAAGTTGAACAGAATCTTCTTCAACTCCACATTAGAGACAACAATTTCTTATGAATTTTTTTACATTTCTAACAGAGCATTCTTATACGTTTTGAAGCTTATTTTTTTCTCACTAATTATCTTTCCAACTATATTCAAGTGATTTTTTTAGTAGTCAAGAGTCTCGTATTGTTAAGTTTGATGACCTTACTTTTTATAGATTCCATTCCACTGATTGTTAACACCTTGTACTTTTATTTGCTTCCAGGTGGCACGATGTATATTTGTGTTTATGATATTGTTATGTGGCACCAGACACGGGTCCAGGAATAAAAATAGGGGGTAGTTGCCCCCACTGTATTTTCAATTTTTTCTTTAAATTATAGTTATATATAATGTGTATTATGTGTCCCGCTTCAAATTTTAAATGATTCTACTACAAATAAACTAAACTCAATTGGCTAAAGTCTCAAATTTACTTTTTTATCTTTCTATCATTTTAACTATTAGTCAACCTAATCAAATTTAGTTCTTGCGCAGTCATTCCTTTGTTCTCTTAACCCTTTTCTTAGTTTCATATTTTTAACCTTCTCTTTCTATTCCTTATCTAGTGGTTATCTTCTCTTTATCAAAAAAATAAATTTTCAATTCTCCATTTTTTTATATAACTCTGTATATATTTCAATTTCATTATTTCTCTTTTTGATATTTTTAATTATAAATTTTAATTCAAATTATTATAATTTAGGTATTAATCTAATTTTTTATTCTCTTTATAAATTTATATATTTTATTTTATTCTCAATTTAGTGATCCTTATTATTTATTTGTTTATCTTTCGTTCTATTTTATTATATGTAATTATGTT
>NC_029791.2:120261019-120262154 GCF_000816755.2 Arachis ipaensis | reverse complement strand
TTTAGAAATAATTTTTTTATAAATTATATATAATGAATAGTATTTTAAGAATGAAAATATTCACTAATTTTTTTTATTTTTATATCTCTATATAATTAATAATGTTCAACAAAATTTATTTTAGTATACATATTTTTGCCCACATTTTTTAAATTTTTTGAATTCGACACTGTGTGGTAGAGCTGGCAATATATACCTTATTTGTAGGTATCCAACCCGGACCAATCTGTTCGGGTAGGGTTGTCTACCCTACCCGCTGCGAATAGGGTAGGGTGCGAATTTGCCTGCGGGTAGGGTAGGGTACGAGTTTAGGATATACCTTACCCTACCCGCACTCCTAATATATTATATAATATATATGTAAAAGTTATGTATGTAGTAAAGAAAATGAGTCTTGAACTTACAATCTTCCTCTTATAAAAACTTTAAATAACTACTAAACTAGTTGATGATTATACTATTTGTAATTTTATGTTGAATTTCTTTAAAATTTTATTTTTTTAATTTTAATTTAAACTTAGTTTTTTATTTTTTATTTTATTAATATGTATGAAATTTGGAATAGTTGAATTTTATATTTGTTTAAAATTTTTTTATGTTAGCGGGTAGAGTTGGGTAGGGTAAGGTTTAAAATTTTAGAATGCGGTAGAATTAGGATCGAGAGATTCTCAATTCGTAAGTAGGGTAGGATAGAATTTTAAAAAAAATTTCAACCGAAATGGTTGAATGACTTCCTAATGGAGAAGAACCTAGTGTTCTAGAGAACTCTCCTAATGAGAGAAAGTAGCTCTCCTACATAGCAGTTAGAACTTAGAAGCATAGATTGGCACCATTAAAGAAATTTGAAGCTTAGCCCAATACAAACTTTTTCATATTGCTGGACTACGATAATTGGATTCTCCTCCAGCCCATACTAAAATAATATGTTAACAAATGTTGTCCCAAGAAACGAGTTGAAGTCATTTTTACTCGTACAGTGAAAACACCAAAGTTACCAAATTAAATTAAGTCTTAAATATGATTTTGTGAAATTACCAATTAAATCAATGACCTTATAATAAATAGTAATAGCCTACACGATTATTGATATTATTGAAAAATATGTGTTAATGTTACTTATTCAATAATCATGCAT
>NC_029791.2:120255274-120260799 GCF_000816755.2 Arachis ipaensis | reverse complement strand
TCATTATATATTTAATTTGTATATAAATACATGTGTTGTTTAGTTTATTTTTAATATAATATATTTTATATTTTAATATATATTTTATATTAATAACTAATTTTAGTAGCTGATTTTAGTGTACACATAAAATAATCGATTTTTTCATTGATGAGTCAGTGATAAGGTAAACATTAAGTTAAAGGGAGGAAAGTTTCACAAAAGATAAGAAGGGATGAGATAAAGGCCACCTATACTATATCTGTAGGTACGACAATTTTTTTTTTTTCCTTTTGTTTTTGTTTTTGTTTTTATCTTTTATTTTATTTTTATTATTTTCAGAACCAAGATATACAAAACGTGATGGCTTTGCTGCTTTCAGTGCTTTGCCATTCCTCTTGTATCTGATACATAATAATGCATGAAGAATTAAATAAACAACGTTTTGAAGATCCACATCAGTGTTAATGGTACACAACTAAAAGGTGGTCCAAAAATTTTGGGCTATCAATTGTTATTCAGTTACATTATATTCCGGGGTTTAATATGTGTAAAAAAGTCATATAAATGAGTAGATTAAAATCTAATAGTTTTAATTAATGGGCCATTTGGCTCCATTAGGTTTTGCAACAATGATTAGATATTGTGTTTGTATGTGTAGGTAACTATATGGATATATATTTAATTTGTTTTTATTATAATATTATGCTTGTCTCTACACTAGAAACAATATTGAATTTAATATGAAAATAATATTTTATTTAATTTAACTNNTAATAATAATAATAATTTTGTTCCTAACGAATAGGAACATATAGCTGTGAAGGAATATTAGAGTGTCAAAGCCAACCAAAAGAAGAAGAATATTCCTTGAAAAACTGAATCCTTAACAGCAATATCAACCACTAATATATGTCATTATTATTCTTAATTAAGTACTTAACCTCGTCATCTCTTCATTCTCTCTCTATATATATCCACAAAGTAATGTTTTCAGTACTGTATAATTTTATTTAATCTTTTTTTTTTTGTTGGGATCAAATAACCAGTAAAATGTTCACGAGTTTCTGAACAAAGATTATCTAGTAAACAAAGGTTTCCGTTTAATAACAACTTGTTAACTAACTAACTAACAAAAAGGCAAAGAGAGAATTAAAGAAGAAATAGGGACATATTTGGGCAAGCAAATTATCTTTGTTACCAAGTTATGTTTATGCACATAAAAGAATTTTGGTTAGCTTATTTTATAAGTTTTCCCAAATTGGAAAATTTTCTTTTTCTTTAATAATTTAAAAAGTAATGGAGGTACACATCAGCAAAGGAGATGCCATTAGTCATAGGGAGAGAAGATGGATAAAATAAAGAATCCAAGTCCTATGTTAAAAGCACCATTTGCCACCATCAACAAAGTTAAAAGATTTTGCAGAATTAATTCCAATTACTACTTTGGATTTTGGAGTACAGCATGAAATTTTTTGTCATATGCAACCTCTGTCACTTACTCATTAATTTTAGCCCCTACATAAGGGAATAATGATAATAATATTATTAATATAATATATAAAATTTAAATAAAAATAAATAAAGAGACTATCAACTTTTTCTCATTGTGAACCACGTATTCTTTTTTAAGAATTTATTTTTTTTATTAGTGTAAAAGAATTTTACACACATCTAATTAAAATGGAGTAACATATCTAGGAAATACTTTTACCTGTGCAGTTCATATCGGTCTTCATGTGCTCCTAAATTAAAAAAATTCTTAAAAGCTTTCCATATATTTATTTAATTTGAAATTAGATAACATTACAAATGATATCTTTTACCTTGTAAAAGTTACACTAACTCCTTTGAAAAATTAGATAACATTTTTATCTGATACCTTTGTATTTTGAAAAATAGAATATTCTTACAAATATGACATTGATTATCCATGCATTACCATGACAAATCAAGATTTATAGTATTGTGTGCACTGCATAATACCATATAACATTAATTAGTTCATAATTAATTAACTAATTTATGTACTCCTTTTATTTCAAATTAAGTAATTAACTGTATTCTTTTAATTCTGCATAAATTAAGACAATTACTAAATTTTATTGAAAATATAAACAATAAAAAAGGACAAAAAATATTATTAATACCATTTTTTTCTATATTGATTTTTTTACTTCTAATTTGTTCTTTTTCTATTTAATAACAAAGGACATAATAGATAAAAATCTAATTAAATTAATTAATAATTTCTTAAAATTTAAAAATAATATTTAATTTGTAACAAAAATAAAAATGAAAAGAGACAATTAGTTTGAAATAAAGAGAATACTAATTAATGGTTATAATTAATCATGAACTTTAATTTACTTTCTCTAAAAATCCAGTTAGCAAATAGGTATATCATGCAATACCACTTAGCAAAGAGGAAGTTACAACTTTTCCTTTTCCTAATCTTTTTTATTTATTTTTTTTTTAAAGCTACATGTTTGCGTCAAACATTCTTTTTCATAGTAGTGTCAGCTGTTTACGCGTAATACAATTTTTTATGCACCAACTAATAGGGTCCATGAAGCAAGAAATTTTATTTAAATAATCATAAGTGGGATCGATAATTATATAAGCACATAAACATCAACCAGCAATTATTTTTTTCCCATCGGAATCTTTTAAAAGACAGAGAAAACTTACTCGACAAGCTATGAGTGCAACTAGGTATGTGATTATTCAACATGGATATTTCTAACTGGAGATGAAATTTCAGTTATTAACATATGATTCTTTTGGTATATAGTTTGTTGTGCATAGTACAGAGATGAAAAACATAGAGGTGAGAGTAAAGAGTGAAGATCATAAATATTCGTACGGCTATGCTACGTGTCCACTAAAATCAGCTATAAAAATTAGTTATTAATATATAGGTTTGGATTAATGTAAAAAGTAACAATTATAAAAGAAGTTTCTTATTTTGACTCTTTCTATGACAACAATAATAATTGAATAGATTTTTTAAATAATAAAAATTATTAAAACAATACTTTAAAACAAGATGAAAGATGAACTTTTAGTAGATTATATGATTATATATGTTGAAAAAGAGAATGTTTCAAAATTTATTTCAAATGATAAATTAATAATTTTAGTTATATGAAATATCGCAGAACAAATTTAAAAATACAAAAATTCTAAAGTATGTAGTTGAATGTTAATTTTTATATAATATAATTATTAATTTTGACCTATATACTATAAATTATATTTTGTTGACTTTTTGTTATGTTATATTTTAATTTATTTTGTATTTAATTTGACCCCTTCTTATAAAATTTTTGGATTAACCACTGATTACACATATATTTCAAATACATTAATAGCTAATTTTAGTGATTGATTTTAGTGTACGAATATTATTTTTGATATTCGTATTATACTATATACAAATATTTTATTAATGAATCTTTTTATGATACAAAATGTAAGTTTTCACTATATTTATTACAAAAAGTTTAAAAACCTTCACATACTTAAACCATACTAATTTTTTTGACTTCTCGTAGTATCTTCCAATTCAGCATATTAAAAATTAATCTACTGTGGATCTGAATTCTATTTAATAATTAATCAATAAATTGAGACAAAAGAGTTAAACTCCGACACTTACTTTAACATAAGAGTAAACTAACTACTCGACCAAACCAAATTAGCCATTAGAGCATTACTAAATTTGTACTAACATTTTTGTAATGTTTATCTTTCAATTTCCCTTGATAACATATGATATAAAATGAATGTTAAAGTAACCGAATTTTACAACAAGAGTTGATTAAAACAAACACTTTTAACATTAAGAGATACATCAAGACCAAAGTATCACAAATAATTTAAAATTTCTCTATTGGGGGGGCTAGTTATCTATACATGCATGGCCTTTTGGTAGCAGATAGATTAAATAAAAAGTGGTGCTATCGTTCGTTAGAAAAATCCAAAAATCATATAAAACGCATAGAGTTTGATAATAATAATTGAGAGATCACTACAGTTGAAAGTCAAAATAAGGGGGAAATAAAGAAATTATTGATTAAAGTTGAACTCACACACTGTTATTGATGCATATTAGGTGATGGGGAAAAAAGAAAAAAAAGAAAGTTGAAAACTGGCCACTTTAAGAAATCTTTATCTCCTCTTTTATGAAAAAGCATTTGTGTGTGTGTGTGATCCATGTCGTTACTATGAGAAACCATATTATAGAGTTTTCCCTATGAAGGTTGAAGAGACAACAACTTTGGTCGAATATATCTAATAACACTACTTAAATAGTTTTCATGCTCAACTATACCATATAATATTGATATTATTCATTTATTATTATTATTTAACAAAGTTGAGGTGTCAAGTTTGTAACACTATACATTACTTTGGTTAAACAATTTATTTAATTATTTAGCAATAGCTAAAGCTTTTTTTCTTTTTCCCAAAAACATACAGGATAAGGTTTCTTTGTTCATATATATATAATCTCCTTCTCCAAAGTTTCTAAGAATAAATATAATGATACTAATGATAGAAGAGTTATATACATGTTCTGCAGTAAGGCAAGGTTTTTTGGCATCTGGTTTTCCTAGCTAGCTGCAAATAGGTATGTTCCTAAACTGTATTTACTATGTAGTACTACTAATTAATTAAATTTGAAATTCTAACAATTTTTAATGTACTATATTGTTTAGTTAGTTATTGTGTGTGTGTGTGTGTGTGTTATAGCAAGTTTTTGCAGCAAACTCAAATGAATTGATATGATGATGTATTTATTGAAAATGGAAGGAATATGAGAAAATGAACTAAGAACACAAATCCAAATCAGAAGAACCAAAACATGTTATTTCACAGTTTCTTGAGACCTTATTCTCTGTATAGACTCTGCATCCTTCAATAGTGATTCAATCCTTAATAGTATGTATTATTCTACATTCTGGGAAGTGCTAACTAGCATGCATGTATTGCTTGGAATATTCATATGAGGATGAAATGAAGAGAACATTGCATGTTTGTTAATTATTATTGTGTGTCAAATTAATAATGATGCACCTTTTTTCTTGTTTAGAAACTACCCTTTTTTGCAGGAAATAGAAGAAAATCAATGGACATATTTGACACATTCCCACAAGTTAGCATGTGGGGTGACAACTTTAAGGTTGATGGTGGCCTCATAAATTCAATCACTTCTCCAATGTTGTTGGTGAGCACTAGCACCATGGCCATGGATAACAAGGTTAATTAGAGAGCATGAGTTTTTTCTATCAGCTTTATTATTATCTTCTAATCTGGATTGTAATTTGTAACAAACTTTTGAATTTGAATTCTACAGCCTGAATATGTTCCACATGAATTGAGGGAACAATCTAGACAAAATCAAGAGGCTACCAATAAAGATGTTAGTAAGGTAATGAAATTTCATAAGAGTGTTACTCTTAAAACATTTGCAATGTATCTTGGTCATGAATGATCTTGTTTTGTTAGGCTCTGACATTATTTTGTCTAGGTACTAAGAC
>NC_029791.2:120245633-120255143 GCF_000816755.2 Arachis ipaensis | reverse complement strand
TAGCGAAATTGGACTTACAAAAGAAGGCAGCCAATGTTTTTGTGTTCTGATTTGTAATTTTGTTCTTGATAGGCTTATGTTCAACAATTAGAAACAAGCCGTTTGAAGCTCATGCAATTGGAGGAGGAGATTGTTAAAGCTAAAAAGCAGGTGATAATAATACTAAACTCAAAAACCATATCAATGATTTATGCTCCTTAATCATATGTTATATATAACTAAAAGGTTTCCTTGCAGAGTATGTATATTGGAAACAATCCATTGGATGCTAGTTATATGGGATCTTCTGGATCATTAAACTCAGGTTTGTGAATTCTGATACCAATAGTTTTAAGTTTTAACCTTCTTTACAATAAATTCTTCTATTAAGTGAGTGGTCCTGGTATATCTGTGTAGCAGGGATTGTTTTGTTTGAAATTGAATATGGAAATTGGATTGAAGAGCAACACAAACTGAATGAAGAACTCAGAAATGCATTCCAAACTCAAGCACCTGATGAACAACTTAATCAACTTATTCAGACTCTGTTGAATCATTACTCAAATCTTTTCAAGATGAAATCAGATGCTGCAAAGGCTGATATATTCTACCTAATCAGTGGTGTCTGGAAATCATCCGCGGAGCGCCTTTTCCTTTGGATTGGAGGATCTCGCCCTTCGCAGCTTCTAAGTGTAATCTGATTCATATAACATTGTAACTCATTTGCATCAAAAATCTTGCTTGCTTATAACAGAATATCAATATGAATTTTGGTAATAACAAAAAAATTAAATTGTTAATTGTGGACAACCTCAATTAACTAGCAATCTTTTTTATTTTCTTGCAGATCATTGTGCCACAGCTTGAACCTTTAACTGAACAACAAACTGCTAGCATTAGCAGACTCCGGCTATCGTCGCAACAAGCTGAAGATGCTCTCTCACAAGGACTAGATAAACTCCAGCAGAGTCTTGTCCACAACATTGCAGTTGATCCATTGGTAGCAGGAAACTTTGGGTTTCAGATGGCTGATTCCATTGAGAAAATTGAGGGACTTGAAGGCTTCCTTAACCAGGTAACACAACATCAAATAACTGAATTAGTCTTCAGATCCGACACTTTGGTTCTCAACAAATTTTTATTTTTTAGAAGTTCTTGTGGACAACAGAGCGAGCTCAGTAAATAGCAACAAAGGAGATAGACTAGTTATGCATTGCATTGATCTATCTCCTCTATTGCTATTGACTGAGCTCTATTGTCCACAGTTTTTGAGAATTACTCTCGAGACAGATTGGTTCTCAACAAATTTTTATTTTTTAGAAATTCTTGTGGACAATAAAGCGAGCTCAGTAAATAGCAACAGAGGAGATAGACTAGTTATGCAGTGTATCGATCTATCTCCTCTATTGCTATTGACTGAGCTCTATTGTCCACAGTTTTTTAGAATTACTCTCGAGACAGATTGGTTCTTCCATCGCTAATACATTTATCCGATCGATAATGAATACAGGCAGATCATCTTAGGCAACAGACATTGATACACATGTCAAGGATCCTAACAACACATCAAGCTGCTCAAGGATTGCTGGCTTTGGGGCAATACTTGCAAAGACTTCGTTCTCTCAGTTCTCTTTGGGCTTCTCGTCCATCTCAACCTCTCTAGATGCTTCTCATTTCATTGCATAGCAATGATTCAAGTTGTGCAAGTCCTTTCCATATCTTTCTATCTATCATTGTCTTTGGATCAATCTATAGAGTGACACACTGACACTGATAGATAAAAGAGAACAATATCTATGTAGTGTGTACCATGATGCCTACTTATCTATTATCTTGGTCTAGAGAGTTTGCTTGTACATATCATCTTTAATATTATATTATAAAATAATAATATTTAAAAAACAAAATAAATTAGTCAAAACAACTAAAATTTACTTTATTTAATATTTATTAATTATTATTAGAATTAATGAATACTAAATAAAATAAATTTAAATTGTTTGAACTTATTTTTTATTGTTTTTCTAACATTATCGATTATAAAATATGAGCCAAAGTTAGAATTTCAGAATCATGTGGTAATGTCATTGATCTTTAGGTAAAGAAAAAAAAAGGCTTAGTTGTATCTTTGATTTTGTAAAATTGCTCACTGTAAAATCTCTAAAACAAAAGCATGCAATTAAATACATAAGATAATTAATTTGTTTTGAAAAGAATCACAGTCACATCTTTTTACAGAGGATGGTGGATGAGAGGGTGGATGATGATGAGAAGACGGCAAGCAATATAGGATTAAAAAAAAAAAAACAAAATTCTAAAGTGAAATAGTTGTTAAAATGTTAAATTGAGAACCTAATCATCTTGAATTAAAATAATAGGATTTTGATATGTAAAACAGTATTAACACATCTGAAAAAAAAATTATTCTAAAATTTTACATCAGTTTTATGCAGACAATTAGTATTAACACTTTTTATTTTTTAAATAAATAACAAAAATAAATAACAAAAAGAAGGAAAGGAAAATAAGAACTGCAAAAATTCAAAGATTCTGTAAGATTCACATGTTAAACAGAGATTCGTTGTCATTGAGGGCCATCACGTATTCTCTTCCTTACACTTCCACGACCCTCCCCCGAAAAAAAAAGGGAATTTTGCAACTTGGGTGGTTCGGGTTTCTGCGTTGCATCGTTGCGTTGATTTTCAGGTGGAAGAGCTTCCAAAATTTCACCGGAACATTATGAGCAATTTGATAACCCTGTGTAGGCCTCACACACTGTTCTTCTCTTCTTTCATTACTTGCAGACACCAGTTTCAAACCAGGGCTTCTTCTTTTCGGAACCCTAATTGCAATTCCCGTTTTCCCTCTTTCTCGTTATACTCTTCCTGGCTCATCGATTCCTGGGGTTCTAGCAGGACTGGACTATGGTTTCGCGTTAATCAGAGGAGAACTCTGGCCAAGGCTTCAAATTGGGACGAACAACGATCCCCGTATGAAACCCTTGGTAAAATACTGAAACTATTCACTCTAAAGTTTGTTCCTTTTCCCGAAAACAACGAAAATGGAAGAAAAGGAAAAAAATTTCAGCCGAAACGAAGTCTTGCAGCTGAAAAGACTACCGATTATAATTTGGGTTCTGCTAAAGTTGAAACTTTTTACTGAAATTTTTTTTTTGAAAACTTCTAGTTATTATTGAATTCAATGCATTTGGGGTTGTCACCTTCATTCGTGAATGGTTGGTTGTGTAGTGGTGTAAATGATGTTAGCCTTTGTTGTAGGAAGAGAATAGGGATGGAAAAATTCCCATGGATACTTGTTTTGACAGTTGATTCTTCAATTGACTATGCTGAAACAACAGAATTGGACAGAGATGCTGATGAAGAACAGATAAAGAGCGCTTATCGACGATTGGCTAAATTCTATCATCCAGATGGTATGTAACTATATATGTTAAATTGTTAATTCCAGCCACTGCTTCATTGAAGGGTTGTTTGTAACACTGATTTATGATGGCCTACCTTATCACATCTAGAAGCAATATGTTCATCTGTCTATTTAACATGAAGCTTAGCATCTGCAGCTACTTTGCATTGTGGCGTTTACATCTTGTTTTGGATACTAGTAGTTTGCTAGAAGTACAGTTCCACTGTGCTTGTGTTGTTTTCTAAGATGAACTTAATGTCTGAATACATATAGTAACTCTACTTCACTATTCCAGTCTATGATGGTAGAGGATCCCTTGAGGAAGGTGAAACAGCAGAAGCTAGGTTCATTAAGATCCAAGCTGCTTATGAATTGCTTATAGACGATGAGAAACGAAGACAGTATGATATGGATAACCGAGTCAACCCTATGAAGGTAATATCTTTTATGCATCTGACTATCTTTGCAGTTGATTCTATTACTTGTTAAGTTTTATCTTTCATAGAGGAACTTCAATATATTTAACTTTTGTTTTTCTAACTTTTAACATTTTTGGAACATGTTGTGTGCATTGTCTTTTAATTTCTATACTTAAAAGGTTGGTGGGTAAAACTATGTCTACGATTGATACAGTTCCACATACAAAGTATTGTCATATTGATATATTAAACTGCCTTATTCTTCGATCTTACAATCCTATAGCAAAGTAGGACATGCTATCAATTTCTTCCCTTTGTATAAGCGTGCTAGATTGAGTTACTTAATCAGATATTAATATTTTGTGTTTCCTGTGGAGAATGCACTTATGATGGTTTCTTCTTACTTTTTTATCTTTTGAATCATAGGAGAGTGTCTAAGTTTGATTTGTGAACCGTGACCATATCCTTTCTTCTTTGGTGTAATCTCATAACACATTACTTCTCTTCATATTGTCAAATGTCAATTGAAGTGGTGTTTTGATTCCTTCAGGCGTCTGAGGCATGGATGGAGTGGCTAATGAAAAAGCGAAAAGCTTTTGCTCAACGTGGTGATATGGCAGTTGCTGCTTGGGCTGAGCAGCAACAGCGACAGTTGAATCTACGTGTCCGTCAACTTTCTCGTTCAAAGGTATTAGGGCATACTTAAAAATTTATCATTTCCAGGTTTGAGTGAATTTTAAAGAAGACAGGGCATAAATTAAGTCAAAACAACAGTTATTTTGAATAGAAGGAAGTAGTTTTTCAAGTTTTATGTGATTGAAATAGTTTGTAAAATCTTAGATGGATCCTGATGAGGCAAGGAAGATTCTAGCTAGAGAGAAGGCAGCTGCTGCTAAGAATTTCTCCAATACCCTTAAAAGGCACACACTTGTTCTCAAGAAAAGAGATTTGATGAGAAGAAAGGCTGAGCAAGATCAAGATAAACTTATCAGCCAGCTCTTGGCAGCAGAAGGTCTTGAATCAGATACTGATGAATGAAAATGGGACATAATTCCCACTTATCAATAGCTAATATTTTATTCAATACCATAATGTTTCCTCCCCAAATCTAATTCATTTTTAATGATATTATTATACGGAATATAGGTGTACAGTATAGATGAATGAGATTTTACTTTCCCAATTGTAGCACTTAATTACTTTGATAGGAAATCCTAGACATCCTGTATGTATATGTAGTTATGGTAATTGTTATCTTAAAAAATTATGATTATTGACTTTTCTTTCCTCCATCAATGATTGAGATGTATCATGTACTATACTTTAAACAAGCTAAATCCAATATGGTTAAATATTATAAAAATTAAAAAGGGTAGAAAATTTGTAACCTTGAGACACTACATTAAAATTTAAACTTTTTATTTCTCTCATTCAAACTATCTCCTTTTTAACACTATTTCTATTTTCTCCTCCTTTATTTACTAAAACCACAATCTCAATATATCTATATTGTGTAATCCTTTTCATTTGTTCATGGTTTTATTACCTACAACGAGAGTTGTCTTGTGATGGAATTGCAACATGGAGCAGAAGCCAAAAAGGTCAGACCCAAAAAGTGATTCACCTCGTTCTCTTGGAATCCTCAATGTAAGCTGAATGTCTCTGAGAAAGAAGCTTGATGAGGGGATTCTCTACATCATCATCAGCCTTACTCTTATCTCGTTGAACCGTAATCTTGTCGTCAATGGTGACAACCACCACTTGCTCCTTGCGCGTGGAGAGCTCGTTCGCAACAACAGCATGCATATTGTACTTCTCGAGAGCACCCCGCGCCTTATTTAGAAGAATGTTTGAATCTGTCTCTAACTGTTAACCATGGAGGAAAGGTAAATATTGCAGTATTACTCCAAAAAGTTATAAAGACTAAATATCCAACCCATCAATACCTTGAAAGATATACAAAAAGCAAGGGGTGCCCAATCTTTTCTAAGCACTGATAGCATCTTTGGCACTTGAACAAGTTTCACATCCAAGATGTGAGATCCAGACTGAATTTTATGTTCTACCTGCATAGGATAAATATATAGCAAGTAGATATTACCAAGTCAAGTATATTTTATGAATTGAGGTGTTTTAATTTCAAGATCCTAGCTTTGCAGAGCAATTTCCATGGTGATCATCAATCTCAAAATCACCCTTAAATAGTTCCGATGATTCAATAAATGTTTTTCTGCTCATACTTTTCAGTTTTCACAATCTAAGCAGGACTAATTAAGTTATGCTGTGTTATCTGTATGCTAATTCTCTAAATAATAACTAACTCTTGCACAGATGTTGAAATCATTCAAGCCAAAATTGAAGTTAATAAGGCATGAAACTTTCATGGAAAGAAGAACCAACATATCAATTTTATACCATGTCCTTCCAAGGAACATAAAAGTCAGATACTGCAGCAGCAAGATAGAACATTGCACGTGGGCCGATATCCTTCATTGGCTTTGAAATGATTTGCAGCATCTACAAAATAAAAAACATATTTATCAATGATCAATTTGTGCCAAGATATACAATGATTAAGCACATAAAGTTAAGCTACAAAATAACAAGTGGCTCCAGCCATCTGATGAACCCATGGAAATGAAAAATAAAATATAAACAAATTATTGCTGCCAAACACCAAGACAGAAAGAAACTATATACACCATGTAACAGATTGTGCTGCATTGTTACATAAAATTAATAAAACGAAATTACAGTGATGGAGTGAAGCTAACCTGAAGATACTCAAATATAGTGCTGAAAGGAAGCTTTAACAGGAGACCACTAGCCACTGCCTGCAATAGTATGATATCGTAGTAAGGCTATACTTATTAACAAAGACAAAATGGAATTAGATGGAAAAGAAAAAAACGATGAAATGACAAAATCTTAGCTACAGATCATACAGCATGATGATCCACGATGGCGGTCTTCAATGCTTTAGAATAAGCCTCACGGACTGAAGTATATAACAGCATTCAGCAAAATGCAGAAAACCCAGATGTTTGAATAAAACAGCAATATAAGAAAAAATGAAGTGGGCATGCAAAATAACATCATTACAAATTATCCAATTAAGTATCATTTTGAGTGGTCTTCATCTAAGGACAAGATTAAAAAGCAAAGAAAATTGCATTATATGATGAAATTATGTTATATGATGGAATCTTGTCCGCCTTTAGTGAATCAAGATAAAAATTAAGAATCTTCTAGAGGAAGAAGAGGGGAAAAGAAAATCTTACAAGGCACTTAACACCATTGTTTCATACAACTAACGACCTACATGATCAAGTCTTTCATTTCAGTTTATCACAATTTTAAGTGCAAATTCTAATGTGAAGCATTGCTAGTAGAGTTATTGGTATCATTTTATTTATATTCTTTTCCTTCCCTTTTTTAATTGTACAAGAAGAGGATGAATCAGAAACCAAAGACCTTGAATGTTTAATCCTTCGAAGGCCTCAAAGCATTCAAGTAAGGGATCATCAGGAAGGGATCTACAGAATGGCTGGAAACTTCCTCTGAACAAGAGTTACAGGTAAGTAAGCAACAACACACAAAAAACAAATGTAAAAGAAGGATATACAGAAAAATTCACCTCCTGTACAAGAAGATCACAGCATATCCCGCCTTCAGAAAATACCTACACTCAACATAACCAGCAACGTAGTATAGCAACATAGTATTCATTCCCCTCCAAGAGATCACCAAACAAATATCCAAGAAAAAGTTTCATTGACAAGAACAAATACTCAGTGGATGTGGCTCCCCTATGACCTGAACTAAAGTTGTCAACATAGCGAACGCACCGCTGCTCCAATGGAGCAGTGGTGCCACCAGAAGTCACACAAACAATTCTCCTACCTATCCCATTTTCTGTGAAGGCAACAACAACAACAACAAAAATCCACCACACATTATGCAGGGCAAGCATAAAAAAAAAAAACACAAAAGGAGAAATGCCAATAAAAGAAAGCATAATTTTTAATGGTCTAGAACACAATACAATGCGATACAAAAGAGTGTCACTGTCACAATCACTTGCCTGAAGATAAAGAATTCAGCTGAATGAAGTGATTCAATTTCTGAATGATGTCATTCATATTCTGGAGAGGTGGAGCAGAATCAAAGAACGCTTTGACTTGTGAATCAAGGGTTTGCTCAGTATCTTGGGATCCATTTGGTGCATCCATCTGAAACAATTACACCCACAATGTCATTTATCATTCAAACCCATCAGAGATAAAGCAGAAGGAATTAGAAAAGTAAAAAAAAATCAAATTTTTTGGGTGCTCAGGGATAGAATACCTCACCTTGAAGGCTTGAAGGAAAGACTTTCAGTTTTGGGGTTATTATTCGCACAAATGAAATCCAAAATCAGTTAGTTAGGAAGAAGAATCAGAATCTTACTTTTGTATGTTTAATTGTTTATGGAGCGATTGGATTCAAGTTTTATATAATCCAAAATTTCAGGAAGAAATAGTTTTGATTAATAGCCGACAATTGGCGCCATGAAGATTAAGATTAACGTGGTGCTTGGAAAGCAAAGGAATTATATTCTCTCAAGAAATCTAAAGTGGAACAGAGCAAGAAATTAAAAGCCGAAACTTCAACAATGGTTAATATTGAGTTAATACTCAATTTGGCTTAAAATTTGACCCGAACTTAAATTGATTTCTAAAATTATATCGGACTCAATTCAATTTTTAAAATTTACAATAATAATTTATTTAGTTTTGTAAATGGGGTATTGATTTTATATGTTAACTTGCTAAAATTTAAATGTTTATCTAAATTTCATATAATTAAAATTTATTGGATCTCTTAAAAGCTTAATTGATTCCCTAAACACAAGTTCAATTTAAAAATTTTATAATTCTAAAAGAGCAATCAAACTCCTGTAGTTTTAATAAAGCTTGATTACATAGAAGTTAGGCAAAGAATTTAACATATCGTTAAGAGATTAACTCAAGAATTAATGTGAGTTACGATTATAAATTTCGATGTCTAATTTGAGTCTATTAAAATTTTAAAAATAAAATTAAATTCGGCTTTAAATTTCAGAGACCAAATTGAGTATTAACTCGATTAATATTTTATAATGTTTTTATTATATTAATATAAATAAATTTAATTATTTATCTAATTTAAATTTAATTATTTATTATAATTGATTTAATTATTTTAGTAATTAATTATTTAATTAAGAATATATAAATTAATATATATTAATATACATAAATATATAATAATTATTTTAGTAATTAACTTTTAATAATGACAAATTTTTTACCTTAATTTGTTGAAATCTAACCTTGATTTTGGCTAACTAAACTGCTAATGAATTAGCCAGGATTGATAAATTTAGATGTCAGATGTTAGATACGCCCATTTAAGTTGGTGACCTCCAATTCCAAACATACCTCAACCCCCAACATTAATTATTTATTAATAGCTTTGATTTTATGCATGGATCAAAACAATTATTTGCAAGTAGTTATAATTATATAGGAAACATTTTAAGTGCACCAGGGAGTACCGGTGCACTAGTTGTTTTAATCGTTGATTTTAATTAATATATATTATATATTTTTTTTATAAAAATTAATAATAAAATTATTAAAATACTGATAATTTAAAAATATCTAAA
>NC_029791.2:120240998-120245517 GCF_000816755.2 Arachis ipaensis | reverse complement strand
AATGTTAACGATAAATAAAATTTAAAAAAATTTAATAATGATTAATTTTTTATTTTATTAATTTAAAAATATATTTCTTTAAAGAACTCACCTAAAATTGAGGCGTCTCATCTCACGTGCAAGAGAGACAGAAAGAAAAATGAAGATTGTCAAAGCAAAATTACAAAAGTAACATCAATGGAATGGTGGTGAATAACTCATATTAAAGATGAACCAACCTTATTAACAATTAGGGATTATGTGACCTTAGGTTTTTTCATCTTAGTTGTGAATTTTTCAATTCCTTATTTCTCTTTTGGGTCCCTTCACTCCCTTGCCGCTTTCAATTTGTCATTTTATCTTGTATCAACTATAATAAAACATACACACAATTTATGTACATAGAAAAAAATGTGTATAACTATGGAATATACTTTTAATCTTTTATCAAATGTCAATATAAATATTAATATTATTGTCAGGATAGTTACAAAAATTCAGCTATTTAGTTGGAAAAGATCATATAACTAATTTTTTGATGTTTTCAATTTTTGTTTTATATATGTTTAAAATTTGGATTTCATATTTATTGGATGTTGCAAACTTACAATTTGCCTTCTTTTTTCTTTTTTGGTCGGATATATCACAATTTACTTCTTCATTTAAGTTTTGTATACTAACAACAATTGTGCGCGTAGAATTTTACAGTAAATATAATTATGAACAATTAATTTATTTACAACTCTTATACAACTATTAAAGGCTTGGTTTGGTAAAGCTTTTCGAAGAGGTGCTTCTGCTTTTTAAAAGCTCAAGCTCCTCATTTTGTGTTTGGTAAATAAAAAAGATCATGTGCTTGTACTTGCAGCTTTTAAAATATTGGGGTACTTTTGAAAGCACCTAAGATAGAGCTTTTCAAAGTTGGCTTGTACTTTTCAAAATTTAAAAGCCTAATATAACCTTATATGTTAACTAATTTTTAAATTTAATGCTTGTATTTATGTCTATTATAGTATTTTTAAATTTTAAAAGCTATTTTACCAAATGCAATTGTTGTTGCTTGTGATTATTAAAAGTAATTTTTAATTTAATTTACCAAACATAAATGCTACCACTTTTAAAAAGCTATCTTTTAAAAGTTAACTTTTATAAACTACTTTTAAAAAGTAAAAACTTTACCAAACTAAGCCAAAGTACTATGTTTTGAGATAATTTACTTTAGTATATTTCTAACATTACCCTACCTTATATCAATTTATAGTAGGTGTACAAGAATTGTACATATATTAATTATTCATATAATATTTGTAGAATTTAACTAATTTTATATTGAGTGAAAATATTATATAGTGACTAGTGAGTATATTAACTCAGAGAGAGAGAGAGAGAGAGTTTAGTCCAAAACTCCAAATTATGCTGCCTTTCTTTGGCCCAAAACACAAGCCAAAAAATGCTAATAAAAAATGTTATTATGGGCCTAGGCCCGTTGAAATACCAAAAATTAAAATTTGATCCGGCGGTAGCTTTACGGATCGGGATATTGAACCCGACGTGAATCGAACACGCAACCTTCTGATCTGGAGTCAGACGCGCTACCATTGCGCCACGGATCCACTTGCTACTCCATTCGCATATTAACATAAATATCCATAATCTTACTACCACCCCCTTGTTTTACTGATCAGTCCCCAAACAAAATCAGAAACCGAAACGCAAAAAAAAACAAAAAAATATTTCCCGCCAAGCTCAACAAACTTAACCGTTTTCTCTCTCTAGAAATTCCCACCAACAAACTAACTCGTAGCTCATTCTCCATTTCTCGCTGGAAAAAACACAATCTCGTTGGTGAAAGGTTACAGTGAGAAGAAGAATCGGAAATGGCGGCGGAAGGAGGTTCCGATCAATTCATCGACATCGTTAAGCTCTCTCCTCCGGCAAAGTTCCCGGCGGCATTCCCCGAGGACCTCAAGGTGGCTCCCTCCTTGAAGCGCCGCCGTTCTGGCGGTGACACGTGGGTGGTGTCAGTGTTCGTGATCATCCACGTGGGCGTCTTCATCGCAACGATGCTGGTCAATGATTGCTGGACGAACTCCAACGGCGACTGCGCCCTAAAAACCCTCGGAAGGTTCTCCTTCCAACCTCTCTCTGAGAATCCTCTCTTAGGCCCTTCTCAGTCCAAGTGAGTTCTTTTCTTTCTTCCAAAGATTCTCTGAATCTGAAATCTTTTTCTGGTTCTCATTGTGAATTGTATTACTTATTAGGTTATTGTGGATCGAGGTATTCTAAATTTCTAATATCAATTAATCGGAACTTCTCGTTTTGATTTTTGGTTGGTGCAGATTAGAGGAAATGGGAGCGCTTCGGAGGAATTTCGTGACAGAGTATCACCAAACTTGGCGTCTTTTCACCTCTCCATTTCTTCATGCTGGGCTCTTCCACCTCCTCCTCAATCTCTGCAGTATCATCTTCATCGGAATTCACCTAGAGCGCGAGCTTGGACCGTGTAATTATATTTTTCCTTTTACAATGCTTTTCTTTTAGCCTTTTAGGGTTCGGATTCTACTGTCAATTGTTTGTTCTGTTGATTGGAGATAAAATTGCTGATGAATGATGAATCTTTTAATTACTTGCAGTACGGATTGGTGTAATCTATGCAATGTCTGCATTTGGGGGAGCCTTGATGGCTTCTCTTTTTCTTCAGCATACCCCAGCTGTTGCCTCTTCTGGGGCTTTGTATGGATTACTCGGAACTTTACTCTCTGAGCTCATTTGGAACTGGGAATTACAAACCAAAAGGGTAGGATTTGGATTTCTTCGTTGGCATTTCTTTTTTCTTGTTTCTTGGTGCCAACATATTGATTAATTTTCTTTGTTCAAATGCAGGTTTCAGCAATAGTCTCTTTTGTCTTTGTATTTGTTTGCAATTTCATCATTGGCTTTCTGCCTTATGTGGACAACTTTGCGAGCATTGGAGGTTTTGTATCAGGGTTCCTTCTTGGATCTGTACTTCTACTCAGCAGAAAGCTTGAACTGCCAAAGGTTCCAATCAAAGGAACTCTCTTTGATTATGGTGTCAAGAGTTACATCAAGTTAAAGTTGAAGCAAAACCTGGACAGACCGGTTCTCAGGATTGTTTCTTTTATCCTCTTTAGCCTGATGTATGTTACTTGTTTCTTTATCCTTGAATTCAATTTGCATGCCTAGCTGTCTTGTATTATTACTGCTTTCTGGCATGAGTCAAAATATTAAGACTAGAAGTTTCTTGTGTTTGCAGATTGGCCGGTTGTCTTGTGGCAGTTCTTCACGGGATCAACATCAATAGTTATTGCACATGGTGCCCATATGTTGACTGTATCCCTTATACAAGCTGGCACTGCCAAAATGGAGAAACCTCTTGTAAGGTATCAAGCATCCTTGTTAATCTTACCTGAATTGAACAAAACGTATTATTTATACTCACTCTATTTATGCATTGAGTCAACACATTTTCCTCTACCATTAAGTGTGAGACTTATCTTGTGTGAATGCCACATCTCATCCAATAGTGGAAGGGTGTGATTGTCGGGCTATGAGTTCATCATATCGTACGATGTAGACAACAAAAATCACAATTAAAAATACCAAACTATGCTATCCCAAAGTAAAATATCAACCCAATGGCTAGTTGAAACATTTCACTTACTTTTGTACCCTAAAATGTTTTGTTTTTTTCTACAATTAACTGACTGCCTTATATTTTGGTTAAATTTTTTTTTTGGGTGACATATTTTGGTTAAATTACTATATTAGTTCCTGTAGTTTTTAAAATATAAAGACTCAATTACAATTTCCAAAATTAAAAAAATTATAGAGACTCAATTACAATTTACAAATTTAACAAAATTATAGATACTGTTAGAGTAATTTAACTTTATATTTATTAATACAGCATTAGTGATTATAGACAAGTTTCCTCTTTCCTGTTGAAAGGGGGGCGAAAAAAAAAGAATATATAGAAGCTTCCTTCAAGCTAATATTGGTTATATGCTACAATTGCAGACAATGGTGAGCGATGATCAGATGACATTGACCTGTATGGGGAATGGAAACTTCAGGGTCTTTCCTTTTACGAACATCTCTCGGACAAGGATCAGTGATCTATGCAATCTGATATGCTGATGAAACTACAAGTTTCAATGATCACTTGTCCCACAAATTACTTGGGAAATGCTGGATAGCTGAAAGATAGCTTTGTATCTTGCCATTTTTGTCATGTTCCCAGAGATGGAGCTATAGGACCTCATTTAGAAGCTTGAGCAAGTTCGGTGTAACACAAGATGAATCCTATTCATTCTTGTAAAAAATTGCTGTAGAAATAAATAAGGGTTATCCCTTCTAGATAAGTGACCATTTCATCTCATAGCTTGGTTATCCTCTGTTTTTCGTTGCAAAGATATTGTGATTTGAAAAATATTTTCATCACTTTTTTTTTTGGGTGTATTCAACTGGACTTATTATCTCTCTTTCTCATCAAGAGAAAAAATAAGTCCAAACTCCAAAG
>NC_029791.2:120238656-120240971 GCF_000816755.2 Arachis ipaensis | reverse complement strand
AGGGTTAAGGGTTACTACTCTTGTCACTTTCATCCCATATTAAATAAAAGCTTGAATGACAGCTATGATACTTGGAAATTCCCAGCAGATCCGGATTCTGGCTGCTTCTGATTCAGCTCTATAACTAGATTATGGCCATGGTTGAGGCTTGTGAGCTGTTGTTGAGCACCCACCGCCGCCTTCTTTACAGTTAACAATGGCCATGGAAGTGGGGCTATGCCTGACCCTGTTTATTGCCCTTCAAAGTTTCCGCACATAATTAACAAAAAAGGGTTCAATTGTATAGATCCATCAAGTCACTAGAGTAGGTTCATCCAACTCGCTGTCAAACCAATCCAAATTGGACGCGAAGCAAGTTTTTCATTTATTTATTTATTTATTGCAGGGCTCCACTTTGTTATTATTTATTTTTGAACCATATCTCGGCTGAAAATTCCAAGTCATTTTCATTGGTCCGTGGTACTGTCGGCTAGTGAAATATATACACACTGGACCAGTGTACTTGTTATATTCCAAGGGAAAAACCATTAATATCCCCTGAAATGCTTGAACTATGCATTTATATATGTGGTGGATACTTGAACTGTGCATTATATGGTGGTAGCAGTCTTTGTCCACTTTTTATGTGTGCTGGAACAGCTGGGTACTCTACTCCTCCATGTCTATTGATCATTTCATCTATCAAATTTTAAAGTGGATTTCTTTCATATTCAGCCTATATTACAACAAAGTTCATCTGAAAGTTATTTGAACCCTCTTGGCATTTGCACCTAAAATAAACCATACAATTATTATGTACCACATCCTCTCTTTAACTTGTTTTCCTTTTTCTACTTTCCCTTGTTTAGTGTTTACACTATAATGAGGTTCATATAACATCATTCTTGTTTATTATAGTTTGTATTTAGAATTTTAGGTTTGGACGAGAGAATAACATTTTTTTTTCAAACTATCATTTTTAAATTAATTAAAATTTCGATTTAGCTCTTAAAATATTTTCTTATACAATTTTAAATAAGTCGATTCTAAAATATTTTTGCCAAATTAGATGATTTTATGATTTTAATCATGAAATAATTTCATGTTTTAACTTCTTAATTTATTCTGTTAATTTAGTGTAAAATCTCAATTTTTTAACCCAGATAATTTTATATTTTCAATCTAGAGGCCGAACATATGACCAAGAACAATTATTTAAAGCAGACCTTGAATTATGAAAAAAATGGCAATAATATATATGAAGTTCGTGCATTAGCGTAAATAGGAAAGAGTTTTATATTTTTCTTGTCATCCAAAATTAGAAAACATCCAAAATTACTAGATAGTTAATAATTGATAGATATTTGAGTTAAAATATTTTGCAGACATAGCACACATAAATCAAAGCTAATATGAAATTTAGTAATTTACATAAAATAATTTTTTTATCACTAATTTTCTTTTATAACATTAAATTGGGGAATGTAATATTATATGAGGTTAATTTTAATACAATGATAATATAAAATATTTTATAAAGTTATGCAATTATATTTATTTTTTATAATTTTTTTAGATGATCATTTACATGATGAATATAAAATATAATTATTTTTAAATTTATTTTACACCGAGAGTATATCAAAATTAAATTCATATTATATTATATTATTCGGACAAAAGGGTTAGTTGTCCTTGAGAACCGTTGGGTCCCTCCTTATCAAGATCAACTGAAGCGTAATCTATCAAATATTTTTGACAATTGTAATTGAAATATTGCAAGCACCATTCCATGTAAACCATTAATTCTGGTGACATGTGGCATCTTTTAATACCTCAGCCGCATATCTATGAGTTAAATAATATATATATTTTAAATTAAATTGAAGAAGGTAAATTTCAGATATCAAAAATCACTATCATGAAAATAAAATAAAATAAAAGGGTAGTTCCAACACCTTCGCCTATCCATATAAAAATAGTCCCCCTAAGATGCCCCCATTTATAAAAGACCTAGCAGCACTATCAGTATTCCTTGCATTACTATAAATGCTTGTTTGATGGCCTTAAAACACTTTCCTCAACATTTTTGTAATTATGGTGTTCTCCCCTTTTTAAGGCAGAAGAAGAAGAAAGGGACTAAAAGATAACACTAGTGGGAGGGAATCCTGAAGTGGGTGTAACCAAAAAGAAAATTACTTTAATTTTAAAGAATTATTAATTATTGTGTAATTTTTAATGCTATATAGTATTTAATTACAATTTCTCTATTTGCATAATCACTTAAAATTTAATTTGGGTTCATCATTTCTTAATTAAATATTCAGGGTTCAATT
>NC_029791.2:120236248-120238525 GCF_000816755.2 Arachis ipaensis | reverse complement strand
CTCTAAATTAGAACATTAAAGATTTACCACTTTAACTAATATCATATTTATTAGACATGAAAAATGTTATTTGTACATTAAAATCAGTCACTAAAATCAGCCACCAATGTATTTGTATATAAATACATGTGTGATTTAATTTTTTTCAATATATATTTATATTTCAACATGTATTTTATATTAATAGCTGATTTTAGTGTATACATAGTATAAGCGATTAGACATATTAGTGCCTATTAATATACTGGTTCTTATAATGTCAATACATTAAAACTAACTTGAAAAAATAAATCTGCCAAAAAAGAGAAAGAGGAAAAAGACTTTCTATGATAATCTTTCAGCATCAATAATGTTAGTCAAAGATGGGAATACATATCCTATAAAATGAACCTAAAAGACACATAAGATTTTGATCATTGGGTCCTTTCCTCACATATACTAATAATTATAAAGCTCTTTCAACTTGGGGGTTCCTAATAAGAGGTAATATGGTTAATTGGGTTGACTATTAATGAGTCTCCCATCCCCTTTTGCTTCTCTTGTGTTTCACACGCGTTCTCAAGCACACAAAGCAAAACTAGTCCCACAAAAATTAAAAAAAAAAAGGGACCCCCATGGATATCATCAACAAGATGCTAGTTGAAAGGGTGGCTCACCTCCTTGTTGGATTATGTGAGTCTTTAAATATGGAAAAAAAAAAAGGAAAAAAAGATGCTAGTTGAAAGGTGTATATGCTTAGGAAAGGATGCCATGAGAATTGTGAAGTAGTAGAATATGATGGTGGACACTTTTATGTGCACCCACCATTACCCTTCTTTATCTCTATTTCAATTTTGAAAAGAAAATCACTCACATAAAAATGTTTAAAATATCTTTTTTTTTAAGATATTTTTTAATAATTAAAATTTAACACATATAATTGATTAAATTGTATTATTTTTGTTAAAATTAGGCCAAATAAATTAATTTAACAAAAAAAATAATAAATCAAATTTTGAACTTGTCTAAATTAATATTATTTTTTATAGAAAATAACTACAATACTCCTATTATAAAAAATAATTAAAATACTCCTATTATGATAATACAAAATTTTATTAAATTAAATCTATGGCAAATTTAATAATAAAAAATTTTATAAATTAAATATATGACACATTTATTAGTTTCTAAAATACGCATACAATAAAGCCTTTCGTTCTTCAAGAATATTCGTAAAATGAGTTTTAAGCTTTTTTATTTGCAGAAATTCGCTAAATGAATCGAGTCATTTTTTAGCACTCACAAATCACAAATTGAGTCAATTCAGGTGACTATTAAAAAAATAGTCTAATTTGTATTAACCATAAATTAATTCATTTTGCAAGTACAAACAAGTAAAATAAAACTAGAATTCATTTTAAAATTATCCCATATAAAATAAAAATGAGTATATTTTAAAGACTTTTGTCAAGTAGGCTTTCTAAAAATTAATATATTTTTAATATATTTAAATGAAAAAGGCATACATAAAGTCATAAACACATAACACAATTGTTAATAGTCCATAGGCCTCCCGCTCAATAAGAATTGGAGTAATCGCATATAAACATATTTGGAGGAAGAAAATTCTGATTAATTGGTGAAGGATTGTGCACTATCATAATTTTTTGTTTTCTTAGGGTATTCATACTTTTTGTCATTATATATTATAATTAAAAAAATATTTTTTTTAGTTGTCTACGATATTTTTCAGTTCGATAAGATAAGAACTAATTCGTTATGGATCTAAAATTATTATTAATTAATAAATTGTTATATATATAAGATAGAATTTAAATTTCAATACTTACTTAAACAAATGAGTAATAAAAAATAATCACTCTAAACAATTTCTTTTAATAAGATTTGAATATTTGTCCTCTCTGTGTGTGGCACCTGCTTAACATCACTTAATCCTTTTTTCTTTCTATGACTAAGCTATCCTATACATGTAATATGATCACTATTTTTTTCCCACTTGTAAACACTTTAATGGCTAAAAATGTTTTTCAAACATATAGCAATAACCTAAACATTGAAATGAGTGTTTACAACATCATTTAAACCATTTAATACATAATGCTACTCTTTCTTTTTATCAACTATATCTCATACCACAGGTCTTATTAGAGAAAGAGTACTATTCATTCAATAATTACTAACAAAAATTTTATACATTTAAAATTTTAAAAATTGTGCATCCAAAATTTATATTAATTGATTAGTGAAGTAGTATTTTTGTCTATAATAACATTA
>NC_029791.2:120234258-120236154 GCF_000816755.2 Arachis ipaensis | reverse complement strand
TAATTTTATGTGAATAATATTATAAATTCTTTTTTAATTATACTTATTTATAAATTTAATATATTTTTTATAATTTTATGAATTTATTTAAATTATATTATTTTATTTTTTGTGAAAAAAATATAGAAAGAGATAGAGAATGAGAGAGAAAAGAGAGAGAAAGATAAAGAAAAAAAGAAAGGAAGTTTATTAATTTTGGAAGAAAAAATTTTATTATAATTGTATTGAAAAAATAATTCGTGACACATTTTGGTTTGTCAAATTAGTAATATAAAATATAAATTATAAGTTATATATAGATTGGAAAGGGTAGAAAGAAATAGAGAAGGGTAAAGAGGTAGATAAGAGTACGGAAGAAGGGAGTTTTTGAAGAAAACATATATAATATAGGTATATTTCAATTTTAATTTTAATATTCTAATTTTAATTTTAATTACAATTAGAGAATATCATGTTACACACTTTGATTGTCAAATTTGTAATTAGTCATTGATAATAATATATAAAAAAGATAGAGTAAATATAAGAATAAGAGAGATAAAGTGGATGAAAGAATGAGAGAAATAAAGAAAGAGAGAGGAGAAGATGAGGGAATTCTTTAATTTTGGAGATAAATATTTGATTTTAATTACAATAAAGGAGTGTTAAATAAGTTAAACAAAAAAAACAAGAAAAACAAAGAAATTGTTTAAATAGATGGACAGTTAGTCCCGTTTAAAACTACTCTTAAATTCCTCTCAAGAGAAGGAAGCTCCATCTTTGCTATGGTGCCTGCCACCGTATTTGCATCTCTCATAATCATACGAAAGTTAACACGCCAATTCCAATGCATAATATCGCTTATTTTGAGCACTAACGGATCAATAAACTCAAAACCATCTTGGTGATTAGTAACAAGAGTAAACGCTTTCACACAATCGGTCTCACAAATAACATCTCGTTCATCCATATTCCAAACTAAGAGATATTCTCTCCAAATAGCAAATAATTCTCCTTGAAGAATACTATTACTCTCAATCATTCCCAAACACCTCATTTGCCAACTCCCATTACAATCTCTAATAACACAAGCAAAACCAACACTATCACCAAAACCAAGATAATTAGCATCACAATTAATCTTAAAAGTACTAATAGATGGAGAATTTTAAGAACCACTTAGAATAAAGGAGATGGACATACGTTGTAATTCAAAAATACTCATGAGCTCTTTTTTGAAACTAATGCTAGACAAATCACTTTTTTAAGAGGTCAAGTCTCATGAGGACATTATTCTTTATTCGCTATATCCACCAAAGTCCCGAAAAGAACTTGAATGAATATTCTCTGTTATGATACAAGAATTAGTTCTTCAAATTTAGAGGATGACAAAAAATATCCAACTTATGCCATACAAACTAAATTTTTGGACAATTTCAAATATAATATAAAACCGATTCTTGGCTAAAAAAAGCATTTTGGCTATCTATCCAACGACAACATTCTTTTTCTAAAACGAAAATTTACAGTATAAAAAGCCTTCTTAAAATACCACCAAACTAAATATTTGTACTTTTTAAAATAAGCTGGTATTAAAATTAATTCTTCCGTTTTTTTTAACCAAACCGCTGCTTACACATTATAAAATTAGTAATATATAATAAATTTTGATTCTAAAATTATTCTCATACTATATATCTCATTGAGCAACCAAAATCTATATCTCATCTATGGGGAGAGATTCGTTTCCATCTTATATACATTAATATTTTGGATAACTTTTTATACTCGATGAATTTTAACTGTTGAATTCTAACATCTGTACATCTCATTATATAGATTAATCTCAGAAAGTTTTATACAAATTTTAGAATTGATTTAAAATGTCATTATAATACTTTAATTTATGTATATTTT
>NC_029791.2:120233930-120234194 GCF_000816755.2 Arachis ipaensis | reverse complement strand
AAAATACAAGAAAATAGATTATTAGATTATATACTATTGTTCTTCGAATTTTGCGAAAAGAGATAAATTTAATTTTCATGATATGATTTAATGGTTAAATTATTACACATTAAAAATTATTCAACAGATCTCTCGTCCTCATCTATTTAACTATTATGAAATAATCAAGTTATGTGAACATTAAAAAATAATTACTAAATCGGCTACTAATATTAGATAGAAAATACATATTCAAAATATATAAAATAATATATAAAATTATAC
>NC_029791.2:120232635-120233754 GCF_000816755.2 Arachis ipaensis | reverse complement strand
AATTAAATTATTTATACAATTAATTAATAGAATTTGAGAAGAAAAAAATGCTAACAAAACATATATACAAAGCTATGTTTGACTATAAAGACAGTGTAATACAAAGGATAAAAATATAAAATTTAGCGTTAAATTTTTATATTTGGTTTGATAATAAATTAAACATAAAAAATAAATTATAAACTTAACTCAATAGATAGTATCGTACTAAATAGTCATTTTACCATAATTTTACACCTTTTCTCAAACTTTGTTGACTAATTAATAATATAAACATACTGTTAATTTATTTATTTATTTACAAAATTTAATGTAAAGTTTAACTATTTAGGCCTGCGAAAGAAAAAGGAGACTCAAATAATTGCACTGCATGATTGGCTGAAAATATTTATTTTGTTTTCATTAATTTAAAGTTTGAAACTGTTTCCGGAAAGAAATATGAAGTGAAAGCTTTTGATAATAGTCATTAGGGTTGGCCCAGGCGAAAAGAAATCTTTAACTTTTAGAAGGTTGAGAATATAATTATCATTCAGATCCAGTTGTTCAGTTTGTGTGGGTGCCACTTGCCGCATAATGCCACCTACAAAATACACTTTTAACTTTGCTTTTCATAATTTATTTTTTTCTTTCTCTCTTCTTCTTTTCCCAAACAGGGCACTATTTCCTCATGCTTACGATAAGCTTGAAGTGGCAGAACTTCCCCACCTCTAAATACAAATGTGCCCTTTTTGGTTAATGAGAGAGGAAATAATATAATTAGAATTTAATTGTTATTTATTGCCAGTATAAATAATTTTATTTAGTGCTATAGCATAATCTTTAAACTAAATTGAATCGAGTATAATCGATCTATTTAAGGACATACATATCCAATTAAAAGAGAATTAAACAAAAATTTCTTTCAATCTACAATTATAAAAAATTATAAATATTAAAAATAAAATTCTCCCAAAATATTTTTTAATTCTAATTCTTATATATCTTGAACTTTAAACTGATTTGATTGTCAAAATTCTTTAAAATACCTATTTTTTATCTGATTTTTAGACGATAATTGACTGATAATTTCACGACTTATTCTGTCCCTTTTAATATTATAAGCAGTTCTAGACTAAAACG
>NC_029791.2:120229795-120232031 GCF_000816755.2 Arachis ipaensis | reverse complement strand
TAATTAATCCATGAAAATTAAATTTATTATATATTTGATATCCCTACAATTTTATCTTCAGCTTTAATATTTTATTATTGTGGTGTATGCATGTCGTGATGCGAAAATGGATTCGAATTTGGGTATAAATTCAATCTGATCAAACCTGATTGTCGGTATAAATAATCAAAGTGACATAAACAACGAAACAAAATATGTACCATTGATAAGATAAATAAAATTTGAAACTTTGGACATGTCAGTCCATGTCTCGGTATATATATGTTAGAAAATTTTTTTATTTTTTTATTTACCATATTTTAATTTTTTTTTTTTTAGAAAATAATAAAATAAAAGTATTTCTAAAACAAGGATGAATTTGATTTCAACTCTCTGACCATTCACTCTTTGTGAAAAAGACAAGCAATGTAGTGCAGAGAGAATGATATAGCAAAATGATACTGCTTGGTTAAAGTTAAGATTAATGTTATCATAAGCACCCAAAGAGGTAGACAAAAAGAAATTAAAGAATAAGAATAAAAGACTTTTATACACTGTATAAATACCTCAATGATTATGTAGTTCATTAACTGACTATCACAATTTAAATAAGCATGAAATTCATCAATTATCTAAATATTCATGAATGCAATATTAAGAGAAATAAATGTATCCAATTAGTAAAGATAATTTTTGTTAGGATTTTATTAATTTGTCCCCTAGGCTGCGTTTGTTTCTGAGAACAGGACAGGATAAGACATTGAGAATAGGATAGGACAAGACACTGAAGGACAAAAACACAAAATTTTGTGTTCTTGTATTTTATTTGGTAATAAACTAGAACAAATTATGAAAATTCAATTTATTCTATTTTTTTCATTCAAAAAATTTGAGATGAAAAATATAATAATAAAAAATATAATTATAAAAAATTAATAAGAATAATAAAAGAAAAAAAATAAGTTGTGTCCTTTGTTAGTGTCTCCGTGTCCTTTTTGTCAGAATGGACACAAAATACACTAATTCTGTGTCTTTTGACACATTGTCTCTGTCCATGTCTCATCTGTCAAACACAATTTTGTATTTTTATATCCCTTAAACCGTGATAACTTTTTTTTTCCAATTTATATGAAGGACGCGTTTGTTTTATATTCCGAAAAAAAGATTTTGTAAAATTTTAAACAACTACTTAAAAGTTTTTTCCTTAGCCAAAAAAAAAGTGATTTTTCACTAATAGAAAAAAAATCTACCAAGTACATATCTTAAATCTCTAGGTTCAATTAATGAATCTTAAACTAAAATGATGAGTGCACATATCCAAATATTAATGTTAGTTATATTTATGGACGTTGAGTTTTTTTTTTATATAGCATCAATTTTTTAAGTATTTTTTTAAAGAAATAAAAAATTGTAGCTTAAAAAAAACCTCCTTTTCATCTTTTTAGTTCTTTTATTCTTATTATCTATCACATAATACATACAGGAAGTTGTGCATCACCATCATGTTATTCACATATGAAAAGATAGAAAAGAATGAAGAAAAAGAAAAGAAAAATAGTAATGAGAGTTATATTAAAACTTTTTTCGTGTATGTACGATTATTGTTGTCATAATGAAAAGCTCTCAATCAAATAATCAAAAGTAGTGAAGAGTTATGATTATGATTATGGCTGATGAAATATTTTTCCCAACTTAACTTATATGAGCAATGCGCACCGAATTATATATGCAAAATTAAATCATGCATGTTTATCAAATCAACAACTTGCCCTTTGCTTTTTCCTGTTGCATTTGCCATGTGATATATACTAGTGGAAGCAATTCTGGTATGACCAAGATTTTGAGAATCGGACTGGATCAGTTCAATTAGGTTAATCGAAAATTAATCATCTGATCGATTTGGTTAATCTTTAGAATCGTCCTGTAAAAAATCGATAAAAAATTATCCGAACTAATAATTAACCGACGAACCAAACAAATCGGTCAGATTTTTTTAAATTTCAATTTTTTTTAATTTTTCAAAACGGCATCATTTTAAAATTTTGCGAGTCCATTTGATCGGAATATGAAATTCCAGTCAGTTTAGCCATTGAAATTTAGTTTAAAAAATATAAACCGTGCAGATTAAAGTGAAAGTAATATTTTTCGTTTTAAAAGTATTTTTAAAAAATATTTTGTTATGTGAAATAAATATATTTTCTTAATTAATTAAATATAATGATAAAATAATTCTATAAAATATTCATTTTAATATGAA
>NC_029791.2:120229314-120229559 GCF_000816755.2 Arachis ipaensis | reverse complement strand
TTGTTTTTTATTTTATTTCTATTTAATGTGATTTTTATTTCATCAATTTTTTTTCCTTCTGTTTAGGTATAATAATAAAAAAAGACACTAAAAAACAGTGACACTAATGACAATTCATTCCCCCCTCATGCTCGATCTATCAACTCATCCTGTTATAGCCTATCCTCCATGACAATCTTATCATTCTTTCAATCAATTTATCTTAAATATTTTTTTATTAAAAATAGAAAGAATAACAATCAAGC
>NC_029791.2:120221558-120223308 GCF_000816755.2 Arachis ipaensis | reverse complement strand
GAGCCAAATTTTTGTTAACTATAATAATAATAATAATGTATTCTTAATTTTTAATTTCAATCATAATTTCTATTTCATTTTATTTCATTATAAACTAAATTTATTGGCTAGAATATTGATATAGTTATGTTGTGTTATGAGTTATGAAATGATGTTATTTAATTATTTATGTTATGAATCATGATTTTAATTCTTTTAGATGTTTGATCACTATATAAATGATATATTAATTTATAATGTATTTAGAAAAAAAAATTGTAAATGAAATTACTAATTATAAATACTATATAAATTGAGCGATCAACGCGATTTATATAGTTATTAATCAAATTTTACAAAATTATAATTTTTTACTCACATAAATTGTAGCTAAGAGATTAATACATCTATATGAGTTTAAAAGAGTTTTTAATCTTGAAAAAGATTAAAAACTATATTAAAAAACTTGACCAATTTAAATTTACAACAAATAAATTGAATAGCATTAAATTCAACATATTAAAGTCTGTAATGTGATGAAATCAAATGTCTTAACAATTGTAATTTATTACATACAAGAAGTTCTTTTATAATTATTTTTATTACTATTTATATTTTTATTGCATTTTATAGCACACAATAAAATTAGCAACAAAATTAAATAAATTCTGTCAATTTAAATAATAGTTGAAAAAGCAATTTCAATATTTAATAATTTCCCGTGGATCGAAAACAATACTTTATTCATTATTTTTATTACTTAAAAGTTAAAAAACTAGTATATTTACTATTTAGTATTATATTTACCACACGTCAAAAGTGTTCTAATAATAATTTGGGACATCTAATGTTTTATTTTTGTTCTAATGAATTTTTTTTAGTATAAAATTATTAAAAGTCCAAGGATGATCCAATGCAAATAAAATCTTAAACAATAAACTACTTAATTCTATTTCCAAAATTCAATAAATAAATGTTGTTTTCTAAAATTCAATGTTATCGTATATATAAGTATTTATATTTCATATTTATTATATTACTAAATTATAAAATAAAAATACATTCCCTATACTTTTTTTTCCTTTTATTTGAGTCCCTAAACCAATTTTTTTTTTAGTTGGGTCCATATACAATTAAGTCAATTACTACTAAAAGGGACCTAATTGAAAAAAAAAATTGGTACAGAGACCCAATTAAAAAAAAAAAAAGTATAGGGACCTAATTAAAAATTTTGTGAAACTATAGAGACTTATAGAGTAATTAAACCTAGTTTATACATTAGCACTCACTATCTGTAACAAGCACAATATTTGTACAACACATTGTTCTCACATTGCATCATCTAAGTAGGCTTCATTCAAGAGAACTATACCCACATTTTATACAAATACATGATTGATCATAATATATGTATGATGTATAAGTTAAGTAATTTCTTCAAGCAAAGTACTCTATATATATATTGGTGATGATGATTATTCGGTAGTGAAAAATTAGGGTGTGTGAAGCTCTTATTGAATGTCAATCCTTCAAAATATTTTCTCAATGGTGAGACCTAATTAAAGAATGAAATCATTACAATCATTGCACAGATTTTCATTTCAATTGCTATATATGACTCAATTTCATTTCCATACATTAACATCCACCACCATCATCATGCATATGGTAATTCATGTTAGATATAAAATTATCTATATGTTTTTATTCAATAATTTATTTTGTCTAAAATTTTGTTTATTAATATCCTTTAATTTTTTTTTAACTTATC
>NC_029791.2:120219474-120221271 GCF_000816755.2 Arachis ipaensis | reverse complement strand
TAAAAAAATATATCTTTTTTAATTAATAAAATCATTTTAGATTTAGATATATTTTTTAAAAAGAATTTTAAATATTAAAAACATTTTTTATTTTTTTTAAAAGACGTATCCAAATAAATTTTAAATTAAATAAAATTATTTTATTTTTTAAAAAAAATATTTTTTTCACTTAAAAAAGTAGATCCAAACTAGCACTATATCGAGTTGACTTACTCTTAATTTTGCATTATTAGAGGGACTTGGTGTGGTTGCTGTGCTGCTTTGATTACTTGTCTTGTTTGGTGTTGTAGGTCTACTTGAGAAAGATCCAGTACGTAACAGTGGAAATCTGTGTGGTGAAACCGAATTCTTTTCTGCAAAAGCTCATATTAGTGAAGAATTATTATAATATTAGTGAAATTATGAATGTACCTAAATCTTTTTTAGGCAAGGTTGAAGTTGAAGTGAATGCAAAAGCTCCGGGTCTCTCACGTTGTAAAGGTGAAGGGGAACGCCCTTTATTGCTACATCATGGTCAAGAGTCACAACATGTCTTCTATTTTTATTTAGAAATTAAAAGCAACTAGAAATGTTTGAATTTGAAATTACCTGACTGTGGATGAAGGCGTTTCCCTTATTGTAGCTCGAACAGCTTTGTATTGCAAAACAAATTAGAAACATAATTAAGTATAAATAGAAGGTTTAATTATTCTGTTGGTCTTTATAGTTTTGCGAAATTTTTAATTAGGTCCTTGTACTTTTTTTTTCCTTTTAATTGAGTCCTTGCACCAAATTTTTTTTTAATTGGGTCTTTACACTTTTTTTTTCCTTTTATTTGGTTCCTGCACTAAATTTTTTTTTAGTTGAGTCCCTATAAAATTAAGTCAATTACTACTAAAAGGGACCTAATTGAAAAAAAAAATTGGTACAGAGACCCAATTAAAAAAAAAAAAAGTATAGGGACCTAATTAAAAATTTTGTGAAACTATAGAGACTTATAGAGTAATTAAACCTAGTTTATACATTAGCACTCACTATCTGTAACAAGCACAATATTTGTACAACACATTGTTCTCACATTGCATCATCTAAGTAGGCTTCATTCAAGAGAACTATACCCACATTTTATACAAATACATGATTGATCATAATATATGTATGATGTATAAGTTAAGTAATTTCTTCAAGCAAAGTACTCTATATATATATTGGTGATGATGATTATTCGGTAGTGAAAAATTAGGGTGTGTGAAGCTCTTATTAATCCTTCATCCTTCAAAATATTTTCTCAATGGTGAGACCTAATTAAAGAATGAAATCATTACAATCATTGCACAGATTTTCATTTCATATATGACTCATGACTCAATTTCATTTCCATACATTAACATCCACCACCATCATCATGCATATGGTAATTCATGTTAGATATAAAATTATCTATATGTTTTTATTCAATAATTTATTTTGTCTAAAATTTTGTTTATTAATATCCTTTAATTTTTTTTTAACTTTGGATAGTATGGATATATTAAGTATTTTTTTTAACGTGGAGATAAAAAATTAAAAAGTCTGATTTGATAAGACGAATACACGCATCTGACTTTAAATTTGTGATTTAAAAAAAATTTAAAAAATCATAAAAACAAACCTGACCCTCAAAATTTACAAAATATGATTTTTAGATTTGTAAAATATGGTCTTTATATTTGTGAAATATGATCCTCAGATTTTTTTTTTTAAATTTGACTCTTTTACTTCTCTTTCATAATTTTGTGATACATCCCTCATCTCTATGATATAACAAAACACACCTTC
>NC_029791.2:120214469-120218484 GCF_000816755.2 Arachis ipaensis | reverse complement strand
TCTGTTAATAATTTAGTATATACACAAAATAATATTCAAACTTTTAATACTTATTTAAATAGACAAATAAAATAATCACTCAACCAATCTAAATTAGTTAATTTATCAGTATCCTTAATTCTCCTAAATAAAGCTGAAATTTTCCTTGTATACAGAAAGCCCAAGGGAAAAAAAAGAAAGTAGAAAAAGAAAGAAAAATGGGTACCACAAATTCAATTGACAATTAATGAGTGGCCACATTATATTGGGGCATGGCACTTTAAAGCCTAGCTAGCTAGCTATAGATTATGAAAGGGATACACGTACAATAAATATATACATATAGAGCAATAGGCCAATAGCACATTTTTAATTTTGGTTTGCATTGGTACACCTCTTTAAAGTCATCCTAAACCTAAAGTGAGCAATTAAAGAAAATTCCCTTATCATAATTTAATACCAACAAAGAATTAAGAGAATTGAGTGGTCCCCTTGAAACCCCAAAATTAAATTGAGAATTAATACAGTAAGTAAACCTGTCAAGATATGGACTTAGCAAGCAATAGCCTCCCCACACCTTCATCACCACCACATCACACAATTAACCCCATTAATTAATAATAATGTCTTTGATTCTTTCGTAATTGAGAAAAATTTAAAATAGCTCTGACAATTATCTTGAAAGACAATGAGATCTTTGACAAAAAAAAAAAAAAATTCAACCCGATTTCTGATAATTATTTCGAAAGAATAACGAGGTTCCTCTGCCAAAAAAAAGTCAATGTTATTTTTTTTTGCACAGAAGCTAATCAATCCCAAAAAAAATATCAAAAGTCGGATTGGATGTTTTTTTTTTCTTGGGACTTCGTTGTCCTTTCGAGATAATTGTCAGGGATCGGGTGGGGTATTCACTCTTCATAATATTTATTGCTATTTTTTTTTTTGGGATGTAAGAAAACAATCATTCCCTTGTGTATCATTTTCAATTCTTAGAGGATGTGGACCATCCAGTTGTGTCCATCTAAGAAGAGCATTAAGAAGAGAATGAAATATTCTTCTATAGAGAGAGACTTTCTATGTAAAAATCATGATGGGAATGAATGAGAGATTTGGAAAGGCAAATAATCCACCCCCTTCCAACGTGTTTACTTTCGGTCAATGTTTGGACCCACGTAAGCATGGCCATTGCCCAACATATCTTATAGGAAGAGTTTGAGGTATACCGAAAATATTGATATTTCAGTTGTTTTAACTATTGATCTAAATTATAAAAAATATATATAATATATATTAATTAAAATCAATGGTTAAAATAATTAGAACACTAATATTCTTAAATACACCTGATAATTTTTCTATCTTATATATAATGCAAATTTATTTAACATATTATTTTCAATATAGGAGGAAAAATAAAGAGAAGATATTACAAATATATCCTAGATTCTAAAATTTAATTAAAACTTAGAGTATATAGTAAGTCATAGAAGTTTTTATAAGTTCTCCGGTTGAAAAGAGAGATAGACCAGAAAAAATGAGAAGTAATTTGTTTACAGAAATATTTTTTCTAAAGAAAATTAATAAAAAATAGTAAGAATTTGTTTTATTTAATATTTGTGGTGATAATTAATGAATGATAAATAAGACATTACCGTTTTGTTTATTTTTTTTATTGTATTACAGAGTGATATAGGGGGATTTTATATTAGTTGTAACCACTTTCTTAAAATATCTTTAATTAACACTTAGTTTAATAAAAAAAAATTAAGAAAGATTCTACTATCTTTTATATCTTCCCATAAATTCATGTGGTTTGATTGCCAACTTAAATTTGCTCTTGAATTTTTTGAAGGTTGCTGCTAACAAGGATTTTATAAGTATGTCATCAATTTGCTTAGTGAAAAGAATGTGTGTCACAGCAACTAATTATTTAATCACTCATTCTCTTACAAAGTAGAGATTTAATTCAAAATACTTAGTTCTTTGAGGTAGAATTGAGTTGTAAGCCAGCAACATTACAGACCTATTTTCGTAGAATATAGTAGGAGAAATTGTGCATAGATATTTTATTTCATGTAGCAAATTATGGATCCATATTAATTATGAAAAAACAGCAATAAGAGCCCGAAATTCTGGCATTAAATGTATGTTTTTTCATGTAAAGTTGTCTAAATCCTTTTAGGGTGAAACAATAAGAAATGCGGTATATTTGATCAATCTTTTTCTTTTAATTCCACTAAATGGTGATGTTCGAAAAAGTTTAGAGAGGAAAATATGTCTCTTATAGTCACTTGGGAGTGTTCAACTGTAGGGCTTTTGTTCATATTTTAAGAGATGAAATGTCCAATAAACTTGATGGAAAGTCAGAGCAGTGTATCTTCATGGGTTAGAGTCACGAAGACTTTGATTACAGATTATAGGATCCGGTGAGTAAGAAAATAATTAGAAGGCGAGATTCAATTTTTCTTAAAGACCAAACTATTGAAGATATTGAGAAAATAGATAAGCCAACAATAACTGTTAGACATTCTGCTGCTGATGAACCAAATCTTTTTACTAGACCTCCTGTTGATGGAGGAGATATACAAGTTGATAATATAACATCCTGAGTTTTTGAAAATTAAATAATGAGTTATTTATGATTTAGTATATTTGTTGAGAATTTTATTTTAAAAAATTATTTTATTAAAAGTAAAGCCGTCCCGCCGCCAACATCGCGTCCTACCATTGTCGGTGACCTTCTATAGCCGTCGCCATTGAGGGAGTCACTACCGCCGAATCCTGGCTGTTGCTGCTTCCACTCCACGTGAAAGGAAAAAAAGCAATGAGACAGAGCACGACAGAGAGGGAAAAAAAAGGGGGGTTGTAGTTGTCGCCGCAGGAGGGATGTCTCGCCGCCACTGTGCCCCGTCGCCGTCGAGTACAACGTCGTTGAAACCGGGCCAGATTCACCATTAACACCACCTTGACACTATTTTGGTTTTTGTTTCTTCCTTTCTTGAATTTGTTCCATTATTCTGTTTTTGTTGGTGTCTTTGCCGCCTTAACCAATCTGAATGTTGCTACTACCGCTAGGACGGATGTCTTGGTCTTTGATTTTTGTTCTTTGCCACTCCATCGTTCTATTTTTCCATAGCTGCTGGCATCGCCGTATCTCTGTCACTGGGAGCCAACACTAGAGCTGTTGCTAATAGTTTTGGTCTGACATTTTCTATGATTTGAGTTCATTTACACGTTTTATTCTCACTGTCATGCTTGTTTTGAATTGATTCTGGTATATGCCTTGTCTTGAATTTCCAGGGCTGCATTTGCTTTTAATTCCTATCCAATTTGAATTCTCTATTCTGCTGCAACCATCATTATCGCCGTGGGATTGACGCTGCTGCTGTTTTGGTTGTTGCCGCTGCCATTCCAGTTGCGTTAGAATTACCGCTGTTACCATGAATTAAAAGGAAAGGGAGTTGTCACGATTAATCTATGCAAATTTGGCTAATTGAGGTAGGGAGTTTCATTTTAAAATTAAGGATTTTGATTTAAGAATGCCTATAAAGCCTATTGAATAATTGCAAATATTTTATAATGATTTAGAAAGATTAATTGATGAGTTTGATTTCGATTTGTGACTAAAATTATGAATGATTTGAGTATAGTTATGTATGGTAGTTGATGGGATGATTATTGTAATAATTTGGTTGAAAATTCTGATTTTGATTCATTATGTGAAATTGGTTGAGAAATGATTGGTGAATTGTTGTGAATGACAGAACCCTTAAGGGTGGTTAAGTCCTATTTTTAGGGGAGGTTATGTCCAAAATTTTATAAACATATAGGATTTAGCTAATTTGAATTGTGTAAATTGTACCTAGGATGTATGATTAATAAATTGGATATTCGATAGCTAAAAATAAATGCTTATGGTATTTTAAAGTGGTTTGAATTAAATTCGTTAAAGTAATAAAAATGACGTGAATATTTTATTTTTATTAAAGATTAAGATTTGAAGTAAAAAAGACTTAAGAAGAATAAAGAAAAGTTT
>NC_029791.2:120203925-120214435 GCF_000816755.2 Arachis ipaensis | reverse complement strand
TATTAAGAAAATATAAAAATTAATGAAAAAAATTAAAGATATAAGTAACAAAAAGATAAAGTTAGGAAAAAAAAAGGCTAAACAAAAAGGTTAAGAAAAAATGTTAAAGAAAAGGTCAAGAAGGGTTTAAGGATTAAAGTTTAAAGAATTAACATCTAAGGTTTAAGAAACTAAGATTTAGGGATTAAGAAATTAAGGAGTGAGGTTTGAGGAATAAAGATCGAGGAAAAGACTGAAAAAGATTGAATGATTTGAATTAAAGAATTTGATTTTAGCACAATCTTGTAAGAAACACAAAACATAATACTTACTTGAAATATTGTGCATGAGACTCAATGGAATGCTCACTTGAGATCCGAAGGATAAGGCTCAGTGGGGCGATATGTAACGCCCACTTGAGACCGGAAGGAAGGTTCTCCTGAGGGTGGTGATACGTAACGCTCATGGAAGGAACGTTGGCTGAGGTAGAGATGGCAATACGTAACGCCTATCTCAGGACCACTCTCGGGTAATGGGCAACGAACCGACACATGAGCTCACGGTTTGTATAGAAATAAACATTCATCATATACATTTGTATGAATTACTTGGGTGTGCCTTCTATTGTTGTATTAGGTTATCTGTGAAATTTTTTACTATTTGACTTTCGTGAATTGTTTGTACATTTATATTATGTACCTTGTCTGTGTTTGTTAGTTTAATGTGACTGTTAACTGAGGTGATTGAGGACTAATATAACTGAGCATTGATTAATGTAACTGAAAATTGATCAAATAATGTAATTTGAAGAAAAATAACTAAATTGTTTAAAGTAGGACTCGAGAAATTTTAAGTGTTTCATTGGATAATCATTTTTGAGTTATAAGTTGATTATTTATATTTCATTCTTTACTTTTACAGCATTCTCATCCTCTGATGAGAACGAGTTATTAGTTCTCACATTCTCACCCAAAAATTTTTCACCCTTTTAGTGATATAGGTTTTGAAGACTCAGTATAGATTTGCGGATGCATAGTGGAGTTTGTTTATGAGTTAAGTGCTTTTATAGAGTCCTCTCACACTTGTTGCTTAAGATTTTATTTTATGTGAAGGATAGGTGTTGTATCTGAGGTTTATTTAAAATTACTTGAATAACATTTACTATTATTAATAATATGTGACTATTATTGTTTGAAGATCTTTGATGAAAGGTTTTATTTGAACAAAAATTTTCTGGCATTTTCACAACTGGAATGCGATATCGATATAAAAGCTCAGTAATTAAGTAGTTAATAATAGGAAAGGTTACGTAATGTTTTTGCTAGTGAAAATACCATTACTTAAGCAAGGTATTTTGCTAGAAGGGACATTACAGATAATGATAGTGATTATTTGTATGATAAACTTACACCCCAACCTGAGGTGTCAGATGCAGAAGTTCCACTAGATGTTGAAGTTGCACTTGAACCACCAGTTGAGTCTGAATTGAGAAAATCTACTAGAGAGCGTCATCCTTCTCAGAAATACTCTCCTCATGAGTATGTGATGAACACTTAGACTGGAGAGCCAGAGAGCTACTAGGAAGTTATGTCTGATGAGCATAAAGAAGATTGGTTTTTAATACCATGCAAAAAGAAATGCAATCCTTGCATGAGAATCATACGTTTGAATTGGTGATGCTGCCGAAGGGTAAAAAAGCATTAAAAAATAAATAGGTGTTCAAATTGAAAACGAATAAAAATGTCTCACGGTCAAGGTACAAACCTCAGTTGGTTGTGAAAGATTTTGAACAAAAGAAGGGTATTGATTTTGAGGAGATTTTTTCTCTAGTTGTGAAGATGTCCTTTATTCGAGTTGTGCTTGAATTGACGGCTAGTTTGAATTTAGAGGTTGAGTAGCTTAATGTGAAGATTGCATTCCTTCACGGTGACATAGATAAAGAAATTTATATGGAGCAGAGAGTTTCGAGGTTGAAGGAAAAAAGCACCTTGTATGCAAGTTGAAGAAGAGCTTATACGGGCTGAAGCAAGCACCAAGCCAGTGGTACACGAAGTTTGATTCCTTCATAGAATGTCATGGGTATAGTAAGACTTCTTCTAATCATTGTGCGTATGTCAAGAAATTCTCTAATAATGATTTATAATTCTCTTGCTTTATGTTGATGACATGTTGATTGTTAGTCAGGACACTAAGAAGATTGAAAGTCTTAAGAAAGACTTGAACAGATCCTTTGTTATGAAGGATTTGGGTCCTGCAAAGGAAATCATTGGCATGAGTATCACTCGTGACAGGAAGAATGGGAAACTGTGGTTGTCGTAGCAGAAGTATATTGAGAAGGTTTTAGAGAGGTTTAACATGAGTAATTCCAAACTTGTTAGTACTTCACTTGCTAGTCATTTCAAGTTGAGTTCGTGACAATGTCTTACAAGTGAGAAAGAGAAAGCAAAAATAAAGAATATTCCATATGCATCTGTAGTTGGTAGTTTGATGTATGCTATGGTTTGCACCAGGCCTGATATTGCTCATGCCATTGGAGTTGTTAGTCAGTTTCTCTCTAATCCTGGGAAAGAACACTCGCAAGCAGTGAAGTGGATTCTCAGATACCTTACTGGTACTTCCAGAGTTTGTTTATGCTTTGGGAGTGGCCAACTTGGGTTGGATGGTTTCACAGATGCGAATATGACTGGGGATCTTAATTCAAGAAAGTCTACTTCTGATTATATGATAACTTTTGTAGGGGGAGCTGTGTCGTGGCAATCCTGATTTTAGAAATGTGTTGTTTTGTCTACTACAGAGGCAGAATACATTGCTGTTGTTGAAACTTCTAAGGAACTCTTGTGGATGAAGAAATTTCTACAAGAGTTATACATCAATCAAGAGACATTTGTGTTATTTTGTGACAGTCAAAGTGCTATTCATCTGAGTAAGAATCCTTCATTCCAGATCGAATTACATAGAGGTGAGGTATCATTGGATAGGTCAAGCACTTGAGATGAAGTCATATGCACTTGAGAAGGTCCATACTAATGATAATGGTTCAGGTATGATGACTAAGAGTTTACCTGCAATGAAGTTTGATTCCTGCAAAGAGAATACGGGTTTAATGGAGTAACCTATCCTCACTTGAGTTGGTGAAGAAGAGATTTGTTGGTGGGTCCCAACTAAGTGAGCCCACAAGTTAGAAACAAAAATAAATAAATAAATAATAGAAAAAAATTGGCAGAGAGAGAGAGAGCATCCATTCAAAAAGAAAGAAAACAGAGAATGAGAATGAGGTGAAATCCACGAAGAAAAGAAGAAAAATTGGAGAAAAAAGGCATGATATTTTGATCCGATTGAATGGTAAATTTGCTCCATTTTTTAATGAAATTTTAGTATATTATTTCTGGTGTTAAGATGAACTTTAGGATATAACTTACTAGTTGTATTGTCTTCTCTTTTATTCGATTTGAGATATTCACTTTGTGAAGGTTTATGTTGATTCCATCAGTTTTGATGATGTATTTTGTTGATTATTGGGATGCCTAATACTACTAGAAAGAGTGATTTTGTACCCATTATTTTGATAGTGAAAAATTTTACTGTACTAGATCGTAAATTTTTTTGTCCCTCTTTTAAAAAATTTTCCACAATAAAATTTTGGTGTTTGATTATTTAATTTTTACTAATGTATTTGCTGTTTAAAGTATCTTTAATGTTATCTATTTCATCACACAAGTTATAAAAAAATTATTTTTAGTACTTTTATATTAGACAAATTCTTATTAAACATCAGTTTTCAACAATATTTTACTATTAAAAAGAAAGATTAAGAGAGAATGACCAAAAGAGATGAGAAGTAATTTTGTTTATTCTTTCATTATGTATTTATGAGTGATGGAGAGGATTTTTATATTAGTTATAACTTATAACCTCTCTCTTAAAATATCTCTAACTAGCACTTAGTTTAATCAGAAAATTATTGAAAAAAGACTCTAGCTACTACCCTTTCTATAGTTTTTATCCTTTTGGTGAATTTAAAATGGTATTAAAAAGAATTTATTTGATCAATTTATATTATTTATGACAATTTATAACCCAATTGGAATATTTATTAGAAAACAATCGACAAAGTCTATTATAATTTATAAATAGTTGAGTTTCTTAAATATATCAGAATTTTCTCCCTTATTCGATGCTATGAATAAGAAGAATACATAATTTCTATGTGAAGATAACTAATATTTCAACTTTAATTTATACCTTTTGGATTTATACTAATTTGAACATTGGAATATAGTTTCCATCTCAAGAAAAATCCTCACAGAATAATATTAATTTTTACCCCAATTCTTAAATAAAATACCTTTTTAGACAACTAGGTGTAAATCTAGAATTCACTTTAGAATATATAGAGTTGGCCATGACACTTAAATAACAACCCAAATAACTATCATTTGCCACTACGTTTCATGCTTTTAGAACAAACTGCTTTATCTACTATTTATGTATATATCTCTCTCACTTGGATGATCTCAAAATTTTGGAGGAAAATAAAAAACAGAATAATAAAGAAAAGACACAATATATATATTACAGGAAAATTTTTAAGTGTGCCGTCGTACCGGTGTTTCAGTGATTTTTAACCGTTGATCTTAATTATAAAAAATATATATAATATATATAATTAAGATTAACGATTAAAATTTACTAATACACCAGTATAACGGTACACTTGAAAATCTTTCAATATTACAATACCATGGGATAACTAGTATAAAAAGTATAATGCAATTCCAATTACTACATGATAATTTAATAGACTATGGTCCTTTTATTACTTATTCTCATTGATTATTACCACAAGGAAGATAGGAAGATTATTCTCTTATTTGAGGAAACGCAACATTTACCAAATATGAAGAAACAAGGCCTTGGCCACAACCAGATCCTATATCCTTCAATACTCCTTTTAACTCAGCAACTTTTGGATTCTCATTACTTGTTTTTGTTTGGCACTCCATAATGGATGCTTTCTTGAGATTTAGGTTGAGTGTGAAAATCTCAGGCTCTTAAATACACGACCCCAGACTCATCTTTGGAGATACCAATAACCCTAGTTTTGTTTTTCTTCTCATGACATTGTAGGGAGAGGGACCAGAAGTAGTGCAAAAATATTATTCATACACCAAAATCAGTTACCAATATATTTATGTATAAATATATGTGCGATTTAATTTATTTTTAATGTGTATTTATATTTTAACATATATTTTTATACTTCTCACTATAGGGACCAGAAGTAATGCAAAAATATTATTCGTACACTAAATTAGCTACTAAAATTAGTCATCAATATATTTACATATAAATATATGTATAGTTTAATTTATTTTCAATATATATTTATATTCCAACATATATTTTATATTGATAGCTGATTTTATATATATATCTTAGAAAAGTATACATATATACAATGTGTGCATGTTCTAATAAAATTTACGATAATATTAAAAAAATAATCTAAAATTATTTTATTTTTTATAATATTTATAATTATATATTTATTATATCTAATATAATTTAATTATTCCAATAGTATTTCTAATAAAATTTACGATAATATTAAAAAAATAATCTAAAATTATTTTATTTTATATTTTTTAAATATTTTTGTAAAATTTATTCATAATCTTTAATGTCAAATGCTAATGCATTCCACAAAAAAGTAAGGATGGAGTAAAATATTTTTTAAAAATTTATTTAATATTAAAAGTAGAAAAATAAAAAATAAAAAACAAAACGCTCTAAATAAAAGTTTAAGATTCTTTTAAATTAATAGGAAGTATAGCACTCGTTATTTAATAAAAAATGTTTAAGCATAGGCCTTATAGATTGCATAAAAAGAAATTTCAAATGATAGTAACAAATATGATGAGTATACGTAACAAATATTTCTTGAAAATAATATAGTCATTTAATTTTAAGTGCTATTGATTAAGATGTGGATTACACTGTTAATTGTGCACCATGCTTGGCTATTATATTGAGCCACAAGTGGGTGTGGTTTCTTCGGAATTAAATTTGGGCGGATATAATGACAAAATGCACAATCAAATGAAATTTATTTCTTTTTCTATATATGTACATATTCCGTAATTAATAAATTCAAAATCTATTAGCCAATGAGTTATAACTTAAATGACATAATCTTTTCATACTCAACTAAGAGGTCGCGAGTTTGAGTCTCCTTACTTTTTTGTAAAAAAAATAATAAAAATCTATTAAGTCACCTCTATATAAATTTCATATATAATCAATTTTAAATGAATAAATTTGAGAAAATAATAATGAAGCGAGCAGTTATTAGATAAGATGAATTTTTATTTAAGAGTAAAGTATCGTTTTTGTCTCTAACGTTTGGGGTAAATCCTATTTGTGTCCCTAACGTTTAAATCGTCCTATTTATATCCCTAACGTTTGTAAAAGTGATTTAATGTTATCCTGCCGTCAATTCACATTATGAGGCTTTAGTTTGAGTTTTAAAAATTTCTTCTTAAAGTTAGAATACAAATGTCTGTGATAGAATCGATGATCTACTCCAAAAAATAGCTCATCAAATGTTGAAACTAATTCTTACAACATTTACATAATTCACTTTTTTAGAGACATAATTTAATCTAAACACAAATAGTGGGTATGATATTAAAATCGAACACATCCAAGTGAGACCTAATTGAGAATGAATACATCCAAATGAGAATAATTGAAAAATATAATCTGATTTGTTAGTATAATTAATAGTAGGATAACATTGAATTACTTTTATAAACGTTAAGAATACAAATAGAACGATTTAAACGTTAGGGACACAAATAGAACTTACCCCAAACATTAGGAACAAAAACAATATTTTACCCTTTATTTAAAATGTATAGTTTTGTGGTTTTTTTCATTGTCTTTCTATTAATAAGTTCGCTTTAAAATAGAGGAAAAGATCAGAATAATATATCTTGAGAATTTATAATCTTTAAATCAGTATCTAGTGTACTTTTGATGAAAGAATGAAAACAAAAGATGAGTTTCTATTGAAGAACAAGAACAAAACAGTAGTACCTTATAGTGAATGGAATGATTGAAACAAGGTAGGTAGTATGATTCACTATTAACTTAAGATGTGGGATTAATTTTGTAATTTTAGGAGTGGTTCAAAATAATGCAAGACTATCTTATAATTCACTATATTGGGGACCCCATTATTTTTAATATAAGGTGGCTTCGGTTGTGACATGAAATGGGTACCCACATTGATGTTCAATTTCTTGGAGAATACCTACTTTACCTATCTCCAATACATTATTTACACTCCAATGAAATCTTTGAAGACCAACATACTTCTAAGATGTCCCATTCTCCAAAAACCCACGAGCACTCGTCTCAACCAAATTTAATAACATGTTCAATAACCCAAAGCATTATTTAGATTGCTTGGTAAATGGTCCCCATTACCCTCTCTCCAACTAGAATAAATTGATAAACAATATGAGCAACTAGAGTTAATGTTTGGAGGGGAAAAAAAAAAAAGAGTCCATGCCCCAAAAAACATCTTTTTTTTTTTAAATATCTTTTAAAAAAAGATGTAAATTGTAGTTTCTCAAAAAAATATTTTTTTTAATTTTTCTAGTACTTTTACTTTTACTATTAAAAATCTATCAAACACACTAAAAAATAATAAAAAAATCTTATTTTATTGATTTAATAGTGTCCAAACAAACACTTAATCTAAAATAAATGAAAAATTAAATCCTTTAAATCGAAGAGAGTACCAAATATTGGTAGGTCCTATAAAGAGTTTATGGAGACATTCAAATTAATAATTAAAAAAAAGGTGCCTTTAGTCATGTAAGTTATTTTTAATCTCAAACTAAACTTATTTGATAAAAGCGTTTAAGAAATCATTTTTAATGTTTTCATTTTATGGGATAATTTAATTTTTGAATATTTGTTTTCAGTTGTTAAACATTTTTGTTTCTAAAATTTATAAGAATCAATTAAAGTGCAACAAACAATATCATATGAAGTAAACATATAAATAATAGTTTCCATTAAAATAAAAAGAAAGGTAACAAAAAAAAAACTAAAATAGTTGTGGTGTCTTTAACATAAAATAAAACATTTCGTGGCCTTCAATTAGGGCCTAAAACAATCAATCAATTAAATCCATTTGGTATGGTGCACATATATATATGGGACCCAGTTGCAATACTGAGCAATCATGAAGCTGATGCAACTCAATATATTTTAATTTCTAGTTTATAATTTTAATTTTATTTTTTTTCCCACTTACCAATATCTGTCGCTTGATGGGTAGTAAGGCCTACTCAATCAATGGCACGGATACAAATCATTTATTTTGTTAATCGCATAAACAATACCACTCCATTCAATCCCTTATGATTCTTCATGATTTCAATTACACTTGTTAAGAAAAATACCGTATATTCTTTTAGGAAGAGTTTTAAATGTACTGGGAATACTACTGATATTCTAATTATTTTAATCGTTGATCTAAATTATTAACATTATCTTTATTAGCGCTAATGAGTGGAGTGGTGTGGATTCCTTTTGTTGTTGATAGTTATGTCGGAGATGACTTGGGGATAAACTTCGAGTTGTTGTTTGTTGTTGTTTTTAGTTTTTGAGTTGTTGGATGGTCTTGATTTGCTCCACCTTGTTGTGTTGAGCTCTTATTTTAATATATATATATTAATTAAATCAACGATTAAAATAATTGGAATACTAGTGTTTCCTACTAATTTCAAAAATTACATAATATTTTTTTGGATTAATCTCTACATACAAGTGTTTTGTGAGAGAATAAAATCCACTAAACGCGCTGCTTTATGTGTCTCTTTAACAGACTTTTAAATCAATTCAAATCAATTAACGCACAAATATATAACTTCCATTTTTCAAAAGATTTCGTTTTTTTTTTCCGAATTTCTTGCCAAATTTATTAGATCTCTTTCTTGCTTCGTGTTTTTTTCGATTTTCATGGTTTCTGAAATCAAGTTTTGAAATTGTTTTGAAGATAATAGAACTTCAGAAATACACCCAAACGGTTACAGAAATACACTCAAACGGTTACAGAAAGGATTACAAAAATACACCCAAATGGTTACAGAAATACACCAAAAGGATTTAAGAAATACACCCAAAATATGGGGGAGACAGTATATTTTTTTCTTGAAATCTTTTAATATTTTGCTGGTTAAGGATGAGGCACATGGCAAAGACAATCTACAAAAAAAATCTAGAAGAACAGTAAAACAGTACCTTGAATAATGTTTCTTCGTTTTTTTTGGTAATTTTTGATGGAGATTTGTATCTTTTCTTATTGATTTCTTCTACTCTTTGCGACGAGTTGGAACGTTTCTGCATAATCGTAGTTTGTTTCGATATCTTGACGGTTTGCGTTTTGATTGAGGAAGAAGAGTAAGAGTGCGGCATAACGAACGTATTGTGGAAGGGTAGACGCTCGATTTTAAAGGAGTGGTGAGCGTGTTTTTTTCTTAGACTTGGACCAACTTGTATAACTTGTAAGCCAAAAAGGTTTGTATGTGTAGCATGTCTTTATTTTTTTTTCTGTTACTGATGAAATGTGAGATTTAAACTTTCATACTTATTTATACAGAATGAAGTAATCATTTGTACAACCTAAATTGATCATGAAATATCTCTAATTAATTAATATTAATTAAAGTGTTGAAAGAGCACATATGATATGGCCTTAAAAGACTGATTTATGTAATTGTAAAAAATTATGGGAACACATAAGAACAAGCAAAATCATCATTCCATTTTCTTCCTTTTTGAAAAAACCAACAGAACAATATATATCTAGGAAAAACAAAACTTGGAGATTTCAATAGAATAGAGTTTGAACTTTGAAGAAGAGCCAGCAAATTCAGTTGCTCGAGGAAGGAATTGAGGAGAGAGCACTCAAAACAAAACTGTGAATTCATTTATCAAAAATGGCAAATAAAAACAACCCAGTCAATACGGTCAAACTTTTGCATACCCTATGAAAGTATCAATCTCATTCTTAGTAGTTAGTACTATCTTACACAGTAGTTTTCATTTTCATATCTTATTCAATAATAGTATAATCGTATACTAGTAAGTTATATAAAATAAAAATGAGTATAAAACTACATGCATGTAAATAAAATATCAAATCTCCCTTTCTTGCACCCTCTTCTACGTTTTCTAGCCCCTTAATACTGCATATATATTAAATAATTAATTAACAATGAGATTAAATTTGGACTAGTTTTTGTCAATAACATAATGGTAAGAATCGGACCGGACCGGTCGATTAAACAAAAAATTGGTAAATCAGATCCAATCGATTTGATCTGATATTATAACTGTTTAAAGATAAAAACCACTAAGAACTAGTCAAAATTGATAGAAAATTAGTCTAGAATTATTCTATAAAAAATTTTAAAATTGTTAAAAAATATGATTTAAATCTAGGTCCTTCTTA
>NC_029791.2:120201490-120203791 GCF_000816755.2 Arachis ipaensis | reverse complement strand
GTTGAATTATAATTTATTGATTATAATTTATTAAAATTTGATTATTTTTAAAATATTAATAAAAATATATATTTTAAATTTTAATTTTATACTTTTAACTATTTTTTATTTTTTATTTAAATAATATCAATTTTATCAGTTCAACTAATAACTTATTTTTTTCAACTAATAAACTAATAAATCAATAATATAATCGATTCAGTCACCCATTCGATTATAACAACTATGGTCAATAAAAAACTGTGTCATAAAAAACTTTGACAGAAACACAAAAGAGGCAAATAGAAAACACTGAAATCAGGGGGGTTTAAAGATGATTTTGTGTCATTGACCTGCCTAATCTTTCTCCTTCATTCATAATTGTCTCCATTATTATTCTTCTTATGTTCTCTCATTCAAACTTAATTATTTACAATTTCAAAATTTTCACCCCCTTTTATAATATTGAGAATTTATTTATTATTTTTACCTTTGTGCCCATTAAAGAATGAAAATGGCATATTACCAATCATCCTTTCCCCTATGTAGGAAACACCCATCATTGCCCCCAACAATCCCTTTCAACCTTAGAAACCTGAGCTTCTAAGATATTCATATTCCCCTCCCTTCTTCCATTCCATTCTTCCATTCTTTCCTTTTTTCACTTTTTCATTTCCTTTTTTCTTTTTTCTTTTCTTTTCCTTCCCACTTTATTCTTCCACACACACACACACATCCTCTCTCTCTCTCTCTCTCTCTCTCTCAATTTAAATATCCCCTTCCTCTATAACCATCTCTTCCCCTTCCCCTTCCCCTTCTTCTTCTTCTTCTTCTTCTTCTTCTTCTTCTTCTTCTTTGGGCACACTCTAACCAACCAACCAACAAACCATCCTTTTTTTATTAATTAAACTATTATTATTGTTATTAATTAAAACAAAATTCTATTCCGAAAGAGGCATCTTCTATCCATAAACGGGAAACTGAAAACCGCAGCAGCTTGTTGAATTAAATGGATCCTTCATCCACGAACTCCGTGAACGGATTCTACTCGTTTCTAACACGAGGGATCGACGATCTAGAGAGAGTGTTCTTGAGCACCAACTTCATGTCAATCCAGTTTCTTCAAAGAGCGTTGTCTCTTCTCCGATCCTTCCACACGCAATTGACCCTTCTCGTTCAGAAGCTCCACCTTCCCGTCGGTGACAAGTGGCTCGACGAGTACATGGACGAGAGCTCTAAGCTCTGGGAAGCATGCCACGTCATCAAGTCAGGAATCTCTGGCATCGACAACTACTACTCCGCCGCATTGAACATCACTTCCTCCCTTGACTCTCACCGCCACATCACCCCTCAGCTCTCTCGTCAGGTCATAAACAAAACAAACAAAGCTCGATCTTTTCTCTTACCCTTTTACGAGTTTTTCTTGAAAACCAAGCAAAGACACAACCTTGGCAATTGTTTATGTTTTAACTACCTACCTAACTATCTATTTACTTTCTCTGTTTCTGTTCTGTTCTTCCCCTGTTTTTGACTGATTCTGAGGTTATGTGTTTGATTGTGTTTTCAGGTTATGAGAGCAATCTCGGGGTGTAGAAGAGAGGCAGTGGGGTTAGAAGAAGAGAACAGGGCGTTAATGGAAACGAGGATTCAGCCCTTGTCACTACGATTCGAAGAGAGGGTGTCCATAGAGTCGAAGCTGAACGGGTTCAATGGATTCAGGGGAGTGCTATATGCAATGAGGAACGTGAGCTCGTTACTTCTGATGATTCTACTATACGGATTGGTGTACTGCTACCCTGAATCATCATCGGATTTTGTGGTGGGGGGGTACGAAGGGTGCTTGTTTCTGGGGTCCGCGTTTATGATATCGACGGCGAGGCTGCAGCAACGGGTGGCGGCGGAGATCGGGAGGATGAGGGGGGCGGTGGCGCCGGGGATGATGCTATATGAATTCAGGAGGTCAAAGGCGGCGATGGAGGAGCTGAGGGTGGAGCTTGAGAGGCAGCAGGGTGTGGTAGTGGAGTGGGAAGCAGAGGTCGGAATAAGGGAGAGTGTGGAGAATCTGAGAGGGTGTTTTGGTGTTCTGAGATCTGGTGCTGATAACATTGTTGGACAGCTTGATGATTTCTTTGATGAGATTGTTGAAGGAAGGAAGAAGCTTTTGGACTTTTGCAGCCATAGGTGAAAAAACAGAAAAAAGAAGAAAAAGAAAAAGAAAAGAATAGAAACAACAGTGTGTTGAGGAAAAGGGAAAAAAAAAATGAAACAAGAACAAGGTAGAGAGAATAGTTGATGATTGGGGGTGGTTGTATCTTTTTTAAT
>NC_029791.2:120175597-120201446 GCF_000816755.2 Arachis ipaensis | reverse complement strand
AAAATCCTTTTTTCTCTTTCTTTCTCAGTTTCTCTTATTTATTTTGATTTTTTTTTTCAAGTTACAGTTATGGTAGTTAAAACTTGAAACTTTTGGTGCTAGTCTTCTATAGCTATTGTTCTGCTAAGGTCTTTCCTTCTGGCAGAGACCTGTGGAGAAGAAGATTCTCAAGTTCAATGTGCTTCTGGGTGGATTAGTTCGTTTGATTGAAAGGAACATCGACAATAGGGTTGATTCAATGATTACATTCTTGCATGAGATAAATTTCTTTTCAAAACTTGGGTTTCTTCTCCAATTACTGTCATGGGAGAAGAAAGAGACAAATGTGTAACTGTTAAGTGAGTAACTATAATAGTAAAAAGAGAAAACAAAGGTTAAAAAGAACCCCACTATATTCCACAAAAGAAGGTAAAATACTAATGGCTAAACAGTGTCAGGTTAATTTTAAATTCTTTTTCTTTTTTTTTTTTTCCTTTAATCTTATTTTATTTTTGAAAGTTTTAAACATTGAAATGAATATGGAAGAGTGCTTAGAAAATGACTAATCATAGTCCTGAAAGAAGAATAAATGGAAAGGGAGGCTTAAGATTGAGGATGGCACTTCTGAGATTCCTGAATTGGCTTTAATGTCAAAGGTAGTTTCTTTTGCTCTTTGGAAGCTTTTGTCTGATATTGAAAGCAACAATGGAGATGATGATGATGATGAAAAATTCTCACCACATTCTCTCCCATATCACTGACAAGTCTCTCTCTATCTCTCTCTGAATTTTGTTCTGTTTCAAAATTCTTCAACTTCCCCTTTTTGGGGGCATTGGGATGTTTAATATATGACACTAAAATTTCAGAGGTCACTTTCCCATTTCTAACCGTATCTCATGCTTTTTGTCCCTTGCCGGAAATTCATGCCTTGCCTCCTTATAAGGGTTCCAATATGAGTGATGCTTTAAAACCAGACAATAAAATAATGCCCAAAGTGCAAGCAAACAGACAAAAGAAGAAACCAGGACTAATTATATTGGCTATATAATACAGCATGCTTCATGACACAGTAGCAGAAATGGTGCTCAGAACCAGCCACCCTCCCATAAAGCAATGCCTTGGCTGCAACAGCCATTAATTAAAAGTTACAATTGTCAATGTACCTTTAACCATAGTAAATCTATTAAACCTTGGTTGGTAAAATAGGATAGTGGTACTCACATTTAATTCCTATGGCTTTCAAAATAACACATGTATCATTATGCTTGGCAAATAGGAACAGGTTGGAGAAAATTTAGATAACCTAATCTCATGCAATACTTAAAATAAACAGAGGAAATTAGTGAACAATTGACACTTTGTGAACACATATAGCTGCAAAAAATAATGGTTGAATAATTTGACAATCTCAAAGACAAAAGTAAGAGGGTTGGTTGGCAAGTGTGATGTGTAGCTATGGTACCATTTGACTTACATTTGCATGTGTAATTTACAGAAGCAAGCTTCATAAAGATGAGCAAGGATAAAATTGAGAAACTGAGGGATTGAGATGCAAAATTAAATAATTAGTTGATAGGCCGAGAGGTAGTACAATGATGTGTCATGGATGAATTGGAGGCTGCCATTTTCACAACTTCAAAAGAAAAAATTTTCTCTAAATGCCTCAGTCTGATTTCTGAGCTTGGAGACTTGGAGTTGTAAGACTCAGTCAAAATCATTGAACCATCATATCTTCCTTCTTGTAAAATGCTCCTGGGCATCCCACTCCGTTGAAAGAGTCACTATTATCTCAATCATCTTTTAAGCAGCCCGTTCATGTCATTGTAGAAGGAGTACCTGAATATTGATGAAATGAAGAGACCTTAGAACAAGTTCAAAAATAAAATCTATAGGGGTATGCTATAACCATGAGAAAATACAAATATATGCTTTCTTTGCATCAATTCCCTTTGGCTCCGTTTGGTTAGTGTATCTTGTGAGACATAGACACAAAAAGATTGACACAGAATATTAATGTCTACGTTTGGCAAAACAAATGCACAAGACACACAAAATTTTAAAAAGTTTGTAATACCCTCACCATCTACCCTCACCACCACCCCTGATTTTCCATCTACCACCACCAATATCCCTTTTCCACCACCATTCATAACCAAAAACCAATAAGACAATAATCCAGACATGAAAATTCCAATAATCAACAACAGATTCAATAAACTATACCAACACCACGATTTGGGCGGCACATATCAGAACTTGAATTCATATTACTAGGAGGTCCTAATAAGAACAATCACATTGCTGCCTTTGTGGTAGCTTCAAAACTAGTTGCAACTTCAGACCACAAGAAAAAAGATGCAGATTGGTGGTCAATGGGATTCACAATCATCTGTCATGAGTTTGACCATAACAAAATAAAACTGTATGCTCATTTTACTTGTTAAATATTTGACCATAATAAAATTGAATGCTTCTTAACCATGCTTTACTTTTAATCAGTGATAGAGGCGTTGAAAAATAAAGGCTAATATTAATGATAGATACAGAAATGATAATGAGTGGAAGAAAACTAAATCAAAGCTGCAATCATCTCATAAAAGCGCGAGGAATTATCAAAATTCACAATACTGTTGAAAATAGTAAGCTTGTGAAAGTGATTGCACCCAACATTAGAAGAATTTGCGCAAGTCAAACTAGAACCTAATAATATTGGTCATAGCATACCCTCAAAATCAGAGTATTTACTTGTTCCCCTAAATTGAAACCACTTCTCCTTCTCCATGTTCGATCGGAACATTCACACGGGCTAGTTCGAAAATGCACAATAGTCCGACCCGACCCGGCCGATTAAAGCATTCAGTAGGGGGAAAAGTTTCGGTTTTGTTTCAGAGGAATTAGGGTTTTGGGTTTGTGATAAAGGAAAAATGGGAACAGGATTACTTTCTCATTTTCAGAAGCTACGGGTGCACAAGAGCATCACCACACTTAAACCTCAACTTAATATTTTACTGGTATTTACTATTTAGGTCTTTAGGACCCTCACAAAACTATCTTAAATAAAATTAACGTTATATCTACCATATAAGGTTCTTTTCACAAATTTTTTTATGGAAAAAGTAATCCGCGCATATTTATAAGGAATGGAAATTTTATTTTTTTTACCAAAGATACGATACTCGAATCCGCAACCTTTTAATTGAGTATTGGGAGACTATGCCATTTAAGCTATTACTCATTGGCTTATAAGAAATAGAAATTGAAATAGGGATACTAAGACATAAAATTAGATTTGACATATGGTAGAAATATTATATTTTAAATTTAATCTTGCATTTTTTTTTCTGGTCTCTTCAAAAGCACAACATTCTTCCACCTTGGCGCTGTAAAATTAAATTAAATAACTGAATATCAAAACAATGATACCTTTCTCCATTAGTAAGACTTAATTAATTCTAAGGCGGCCAAACATTATTTGAGTGAAAGAGAAGAAATGTAGTTTTTAATTTTGGATTTGTCTACTTGAAAAACAATTTTGTAACAAGTCTGTATTATAAAAATTAAAAACATTAATTCATCTTATTATGTCAATTTTAATTAAAAATTTGATGAAAATCTAAAACAATAGCAATGAATTTATCTAAAAATTTGTATCTTGAAACAAGGGATTATGATTTCAAGAATCTTTCTCTAGTAATTTGATTTTGCCTCTAAGTGGCAGTCAAGTGATTATGAAATAAGTTCACGTTGTTGACTATTAAAGAGCCTCTATCCCTTTTAATCAATAGTTATGTATTGACTTTATCCTAAACTTTTAATCAATAATATTTCCAATAACTTCTTAACCTAATCAAACCAGTTCGAGATATTAATTCTTGTCAAGAAATTGTTACTATAACTACCAATTGATGTTTATATTTTGATAGGTTCTCATTCTACACATTAACCAGATTAGAATTGTTAATTAAAATATTCAATATTACTCAAATTTTTTAGTTTAATAACACCACTTAATCTGATTATAATTTTGGGGTTAAATACGATTTTGGTCTTTAAGATAGGGGTTAAAAAATTTTTTCGTCCCTAATTTTTTTACTTACAAAATCGTCCTTAAGATTTAGCTTGATTTTAAAATCGTCATTTCGACCAAAATACCCTTCTCCTTCTTCCCCAAAATTCTCATTTTCTATTCTTCTTTTTTTTTTCTCCATCACAAAAGCAGAACCAGAAACAACCAAAAGCAGATAAACAAGACAAGAAGTAGAAGCAGAAGCAATATACATGAATAATGAAAGCAGATAAACAAGGCAACCAGAAGATAAACAAAGCAATACACATTGAGGACCAGAAGAAACAGAAAGCTATAAAACAGAGTCTTGCCTTCTTCTCCAACAAAAGAAATAGAAGTAGAAGCAACCAGAAGCATCAACAACAACAATAGAACAAAAAGGAATAAACAGAAGCAACCAGAAACATCATCAACAACAACAACAATGGAATAAACAAAAGTAAAACACCTTCCTTTAAATCTAAAAAATTAAAGAAAAAAAGAATAAAAAACTGAAACAGCACTGCAGGGACCTCGAGGGAGAGCAGGTGATCTGCGAATCGCGAGGGGAAGGGCTGCAGAGGTGGTGGCGGAGGAGGGGCTGCGGCGGTGAACTGCGAATCGCGAGGGGAGGAGAGCTGCGGTGGTGGCGGCGGATCACGTGGAAAGGGCTGCGGCAGTGGTGTCGACGCTGCGAATTGCGACAAAAACGGCGATGCGGTGGAGGCGGGATGCAAATCGCAACGAGGAGGGCGCTATGGTGGTTGGCGGCACTGCGAATCGCAATGAGAACGACTTTGCGGTGGTCGGTGGCGCTGCGAATCACAAGGGAGGCACTGCGGCGGTGCAAATCTCGAGGGATGACGACACTCTTGAGGGCTGGCGGCGGATTCCCTTCCCCTTCCCTTCCCCACCTTTTCTTTCCACTCTTCTTTCCTGAACACCCCCTCCCCACAGTGTGATCCCCTTCCCCCTTTCCCTTTAACCCGTTTTTTTTTTTAAATATATTTCTTTTAGTTATGGTTAATTTGGTAATAAAAATTAAAATTTTGGTAAAAAAGACGATTTTAAAACTAAGTTAAACCTTAGGGACGATTTTGTAAGCAAAAAAAGATCAGGAACGAAAAAAATTTTTAACCCCTACCTTAGAGACCAAAATCGTACTTATCCCATAATTTTATTACCGTCTTGGCTGCTATGCATACAAGTCTTTTTGGCAAATAAGTTCAAACAAGTTAATTTTAACCCAATAAAATCTACTTGCATAACGCGTGTGTGAAATCACGTCGTTCTTCTTCGTGTTTCTTCTTCTTCTTTTTCGCGGTCCTCTTCCAATGTTTGTATTCCACGTTCCTCCTCCTCCTTCTTCTTTGCATTCCTCCTCCTTTTTTTTCCGCATTCCTTCTTCTTCTTCTTTGCATGTTTCATCCTCTTCGTCATTCTTTTTATTGCTGCTGTATTTTTTCCTCCTTATCTTTCTATTAATTTTGTAACATTATATATTATATATATATTGTTTAATTTTTTTTCCAAAAAGAATTATGAGAAAATGAAATAAGAAAATGAAGAAGAAGAAGTAGCAGAAGATGAGGAGGAGGAGGAAGAGTTTTGAATTATGTAGAACTTATCAGAATACAAATATACCAAAATTTCTTAACAGTAACACATAATTTTTTTTAGTTTTTATACCGAAATTTTGCTACAAATGCACAAAAATATTTTTTAATGCATTTTTTCTTCTTCTTTTTTTCTTTATTTCTTTCTTTCTTTTAGTTGAATGAATGTAGGTTCATCCTCTTCCAAGTAATTTTGTAGCATTATGTATTTTTTTCCTTCTTTGTTTATTTTTTTTATTCTTGTTAAGAGAGTAAAACAAGAAGAAACTTGAAAAGGCAAAACAAGAAGGAAAAGATGAATAAGAAAAAAAGAAAGAAGAGGATAATGATGATAATAAAAAAGAATAAGAAGAAGCAATAAAGGAGGAGGAGGAGGAATTTTGAATTATGCAGAACTTATCATAATACAAATACACCGAAATTCTTAACAATAACACATAAATGTCTTAGTTTTTACACTAAAATTTTGCTATAAATACAAAAAAATATTTTTTAATGCTGCATTTTTCTTCTTCTTTTTTTTCTCATTTCTTTCTTTCTTTTAGAATGTAGATTCATCATTTTCTTAGTAATTTTGTAACATTATGTGTTTTTTTCTTCTTTATTTGATTTTTTTTCTTATTAAGAGAGTAAAATAAGAAGAAAATGAACAAGAAAAAAAAGAAGATGATAATGATGAAGAAGGAGGAGGAAAATGAGTTTTGAGTTATGCAGAATTTATCAGGAAATAACACCGAAAATTGTTAACCGTTGCACAGAAATTTCTCAATTTTGACACCAAAATTTTTTAATTGTGACACAAGGTTTTAAGAGGATTATCATTAAGTAATTTTGGTGCATTTAGGGTTATCATTAAGTAATTTTGGTGCATTCTAGATTTAAATTCGGTGCATATAAGGTGCACTTTTGGTCTAAACTTATTTTCAAAATGTACCTCAATTAACTCTGAAATTAGAATAAAAATACACCAAAATTTCTTAACAATAACACATAAATTTCTAGTTTTTATACCAAAATTTTGCTATAAAAGCACAAAAATATTTTTTTAATGTTGTATTTTTTTTCTTATTTCTTTATTTCTTTTACTTGAATGAATGTAGATTCATCTTCTTCCAAGTAATTTTATAGCATTATGTCTCCTTCTTCTTCTTCTTTTTTATTTGATTTTTTATTCTTGTTAAAAGAGTAAAACAAGAAGAAACTTGAGAAGGTAAAATAAGAAAAAAAAGATTAATAAGAAAAAAAATAATATGATGATTATAATGAAAAAGATGAAGAAGTAGCAAAAGATGAGGAGGAGAAAGAGAAAGAGTTTTGAATTATGCAAAACTTATCAGAATAAAAATACACCGAAATTTCTTAACAATAACACATAAATTTCTTAATTTTTACAATGAAATTTTGCTACAAACCTCAATTAACTCAGAAATACACAAAAATTACTTAATAATTACGACACACAAATTCGGTTTGAAAACAACACATAAAAATGACTGAATTTTTAACAAAAATACATCCAAATCAATTTGGATCAGAAATTCTACGATAATATATGAGATAACGATAACGATGATAATGATAATGATGACAATAACGACGATACGTATAAGAAGAAGACGACGATGATTATAATGATCATGATCATAATGATGAAGATGATGGAGGAGAAGGAGGAAAAGGAAGGAGAAGAAGAAATTTCAATGAGAAAAGAAGAAGGAAATGGTGTTGGTGACAACGATAACAAAAGAGAAAAATAACGAAAAAGAAAGAGAAAAAAAAAGAGGCGCAATAAAAATGTGTGCGCATGAGTACAAATAACTTGTATGTAAAGATTAATTCTAAATATTAATCATCAATAAAAGGAAGCCTCAGTAAGTCCGAATTTGACACCAAAAGTAATAATTTTCACTAAATTAAAATTAAAATTGGTTTACACTTTAAATCCTCAGAGATCTATTTCAAATCACACACATAGCATGGGACAAATTAACTTATGACACAAAAACAGTGAATTTTTTGAAGAAACATATCCACATAAATGAGAAAAATAAATAATTATAAAGATGATCAAAATTTTAGGAAGAACAAAAATTATATTTATAAAGATTATGAAAAATAAATAAAAAATAATTAAGATATATATTTGTCTCTTTATAAAAAAAATTTGGTCCTTCTTAAATATTATAGAAATTAATCTTTCTTAATAATTTTAGTACTAAAAATTCTTTTTAATAATTACATGTCTGTAACGGTCTTTTAGAGGTATTTTTTTAGAAGTTAGGAATGTTATTATAAACTCAAAACTTTAAGTATTGGTTTATTTATTTAAAATAATTGGCAAATTTTTGAAAAGAAAAATCTTATTTGTATTCATTTTTTGTTATACACTAAACCGACTCACTTATGTCTGTTATAAAATGGACCCTAGATCTCAAATAATAACAGTAGAGAATAAGTTGACTTAGTATAAAGATAAAAAAATAAATATATGTATTATCAACATTCAAAACCTAAAAATTTTTTTCATCATCTCAAATATAGTGTATGAGATTCAATAATAAATAGTGTAAGAATCAGAAAAAGCATCTTATTTTTTTAAATGTCCCATTTAAGATTCACTATTTTTTTTTTTTTGTTTTTTAGTTGGTCATTCTTCTTAAATATTATAAAAAAAAATTGGTCTTTCTTAATAATTTTGGTATTAAAGGCCATTTTTAATAATTAAATTTTTCTAACCGTCTTTTAGAATAATTTTCTCAATTTTTTTTAAATTATAGTTTCCTTGACTCCTTTAAAAAATATCAAAATTTCTCAAATTACTCCTATACCTCTCATTATCTTTACCTTCCACCTCTTTATCTTCCAAAGCCACCACACATTACTATTAGGAATAACAACACTATTCGAATATGTGGGTATCTATTTCACCCCTATCGGATTAAGGCAGATAATTACCCATCTCAGTGCAACATGATGGAATCTTGGGCGGGACGAAACATGATCGGATTTAGGTAATACCCACCTCTATCCGCTTTAGTGTATATATATATATATGTAAAATAATTAATCAAATTATTAATAATATTGTATCACTACAACACACGCGGTGGATCCTGCGCCGAACTTCCTGCGGTTTCACAAAACGCAGCAACTAAGGCTGAATTGCTGCGATTCATCTCCAAATTAGCCTTCCGACGCCGATTCGATCTGCTTTTGCGTCGAACCCACCAAGCCCGCCGCTAATCCCAAACCATCTACCGATATTCTAACCCAACCTCGCCTCAGAATACCCAAAACCAAGTATTGAGAAACCCGCCAAAGGAGAAAGCAGAGCGCGCGAAACTCTTCCCTGCTCTACCCTGGCCCAATCTGTGACCGTGGAGTCTCGTGGCTGTCCATCTAGCCCCCTCCTTCCTGCCGTCGACCCTTTCCAGAATCAGATCTGCAGCTCAGACTCTTCATCGTGTGAACACACTTTCGGGCAGAGGCACGAAACACATCTCCCCGCGCCCATCCTTGCCGCCGTTCTCCTCCGAACACCACTACCAGCTGCATCGCGCTTCCCGTTGCTGGTGGATCCATCGTCGACCAGCTTCGTGGTTTAAATTCTGGTATGTACAAAACCCCTCTTTTTTAGTAAGGTTCTAGCTTGTTCTTCATTTGTTAGCTCTGTCTCACATATGAATTATTCCATTTTTTTTTTCGACTAAAAGTAACCGGTATCTGAAAAGGTAGATCAAAGGTTTGTGGGGGACTTTTTCAACAATATTTCCTGAAACGATAAGCCATAGAAATAAATTGGAAGTGACAACTCCTTTCCATGTAGCAGAACCTACCACCAAATTTTCAAGTTTGCAAGTTAATGAGGTTGGATGAGCCCTAAAACTAGAAGCAGATAATTTGTATCAATTATATCTAGAATTATAGTCCAAAATAATGAATCCTGTTATCAAATATCAATGAAATAAAAGACTTGTTTGAATTTGAATATATACTATATCGATCCAAAGCTCTCAGTTTTTTCCTCTGGCTCATAAGAGACGTGGTAAGAACTTGGATTGCTGATACATAACAAAGCAGTACAAAGTTGCATTTTCAGCGACTTGGACATGTAAGAGTTTGTCTCATGGTGGTGGTGGCTAACACTGGCCGTGTCGGATTGCATGAACGTTGAGACTGGAATGGCTGGATGAGCAGCAGCTGCATATGTAATGGAAGGGTAAAGTTTATACCAATAAGAAACACAAGCTGGTTGCCAAATATCCTAAATCAAGATTCAAGAAGCAAGAATTCTTTTTAGTGTTAACATAACAAAAGTTATTCATTATATAAACTGAAATTGGTAAATGGAGAATCTCACCAAATGAAGTGAAGATAAAGTTTGAGTTCTAAAGTTTGATATGTGTAGGACTGTTATCTTTGCAAAGAACTCAAGTATTATATCATCTATAGCATAGTACACCTTTTAGATTTTACTCTTATTTCTCAGTTCCTGTTATCTCATTATTACTTATTTCTCATCCCAATACACTTATCAATTACTCATACATATACAAAAAACACAGCTCCTGTTACTATTCACAATCAAAAGGCTTAAGCTACCAACGGAAGTCATTGTTAAGAGTAAAGAAAAGTTATGAAAGGACTAAGCTGCAACATTGGCCCAGTTAAAAATATTTCCTTTATTCCCTTGTTTTTTACCCCTTAAATATTTCCTTCTATCCCCTAACTTTGTAGAAATATTTTCTGCTAAGATGCAAGATTATAACCCCCATATTCCTGCTTTAGAATTCTTAGTTACTAAGTTTGGCTTTTGTGTTTTGTTAATCACATTTTTGTTTCCTCTTGCTCTGTTTAAGACCTTAGCACAAAAATTATTGCTCTTTTCAAGACCTTACTAAGTGTAGCTTTTCTGTTACTTCATTGACCGAACTTGTTCCCTAAAATTGTGTTGGAGTTCTAGCACTGTTAGTATTTTAAATTAGTTCATGATTATTTCAATTTGTACTATTTTGTTCACTGTAGTATTAATTATTGATTTGGTAATATAATATGACTAGTTGAGCTGTTTATGTAGCCTTGTATTAAGTTGAAAGTGAGGAAGTTTTGTCTGGTTGCTCTAAACAGAACACAGCAAGGTGTATCTTTTTGAGACTCATAGAGGCTTTGTTTTGGGGTATACTAATCAATTTTGTGTTCACTTTTTATGACCAAGTGTTGTGGTTTTTCCAATGGTGTAATTGATGATAGTGCAGCGGTATGCTAGGCAAGGTTGTCAAACTCGCGAGTCTAAGTAAACTCGTGGCAGCTGACCTAGACTCGACTCGCGAGTTAACTCGTAGACTCGTACGAGTTCACATGTTATGAAGTATATATATATATACTCAATTCTAACCCTTTAAAATTAATAATATCAATCTTAAAGCACATAATAAATTAAAATAATAGCATACATTATAACAAATACTTTAAAATACACATTCAAATTCTCTATAATTATTCTTATACAAATACAATATAGAACACATAAAATTAAAAATTCTAAATCTATAATACTAAATCTTTAATTGAACACTGAATAATATCAAATAATCAAATTAACTCTAATCAAAATAATTAATTACTAATCAGTCATGAATTGATGAACCATCTGGCCATCTAACATAAACGATAAGCAATAGGCTAAAATTAGAAGCAATACAATTTTAAAAAAAAAAAACTAAATCAAGAAGCAAAAGCTCAAAGAAAGGGCAAAAGACATACAAAAAATAGAGGATATAGAAGAAAAGAATGGACAAAGTCCCAGCAATAGCAGATTGAAGACAAGGGTGCAGTAGTAGCACGACACGCCGGTGATAAATAGTCATGGATTTCATGACGGTGCAAACCAGAGTAGAGATAGGACGGTAGGAGAAGTAGTCGAACTTGTGAACGATGATAGCACGATGGAGTTGCAGATAGTGGAGATGTGAAGAAATACAAAGCAGAGGGCAATATAGGTAAAATTCACAAAGACAATTGTGCAAATCAGAGCAGAGGTAGCAGACGCAGGTGAACAACAGCATCTCGACGGGGAACGACGACTACGGCAGAACATGGAGAAAGTGAGACTTGAGAGAAACAATGCAGATGAGTGAGTTGTGAGTGAGTTTTCTTTCATTCTTTGGGAGTGTTATCGTAATCCTAAGAAAAAAAAGTATTTTTTTGGTTTCAAAATGACGTTTTTTTGAGCAAAAATGAAGAAAAACACAAACTCGCTAACTCGGTCCTAGACTCACGAGTTTGTCCGAGTTTGACCGAGTCTAGCCGAGTCTACTCAAGATAGAGTCTATGCCCGAGTCAACTCGATTCTATATCTAAACTCGTAAACTCGTAAGAGTTTACGAGTTAACTCGAGAGTTTGACAACAATGATGCTACGTACAAGTGAAATATTTTACATCAACTTTGTTTTATGTTAATATATGATGGATGATTAATAAAGCTATTGATTAGACTTCTTACTATATTTTTCTTCACTTGATATCTATTTGATGAGGTTAGAAGCTATGAATTCTTCATTCATTGTTTCTATAACTTGAATTTGCTGCTGAAATTAAGTGGAAAGTGATCTATAGAAAAAAAGAAAAATTATTGAGCAGTGCAAGTTGTTCATCTATTTTAGTATTGAAGTATATTCACTAATTATTATGAACCTGGAAGTCTTGCACTATCAGATGTTCATCTTAAATTGGTTTTATTATTAATTGATGCAACTTCCTTGGCAGTCCTGTTATAATTTTGTTTAAAGGAAGATTGGAAGTTATATATAAGGCCACGCTTGTGCCAATGTGGATGTTACATATATATTATGCCAACTTGTCATGTTTACCAAGGTATCTAATTCTCCATTTGGTATAAATTGGTCCAGACTGTTGAAGAACAAGTCAGAGCTTCTGTTGAGCACAACCTGGGAGAGCTTATTCTGGGTTTCAAGAAAGAGGACGCAGGTACTTCATTACTTCAAAATTACATCATTTTTTGCCCCTACCTGATACTTCCTGATTCATCTGATAATAAATTGGCTTTAGGATTTTCACTTTCTATGTTGTACTATAACTTGGTTTGCTTATTGGGAATGAATAGAAATCTTAGCAATGTGTGTTTGCGTCATGTCAATTAGCAACTCTCCTAAAGTCCGATTCTTGGAAATATTGCGGTATTGTACATGTATTTATGTTTATCTTGAGTGGTGATTATTCTTATCCAACAGAACTTCTTATGTTGTTAATAAGTTATGCTTCATGGTTTATGGTTGTCTATTATATTGAGATTTTTATTTTCATTAATTAGCGTTCTTTTTCCTCCTTAATTTTTTCTTGATGAGCATACATGGAACCTAAAAGTATATATTATGCACTTGTTTAATTTGTGTCTGTGATTGGATTCAACAAAATTTGGCTTTGTCATAACTGCTTTTGAGAAGGATGACTCCGTAACATTCAACTAGCTTAGTGGTTTATATTTAGATTTAGTTAGTTATAATCAAGTAGTGTGAATTGTGTTCAAGAGAGATCTATGAGAGCATAATTGTGTTGTGAATTCAATTAACTATATATTAATTTATATTCCGTAATAGAGAAGTTTGATAAAATTGGGTGTATTCCTGAAAATCTAATAACCAAGGATACCGCAGAATGAAAAGGCAATATGGAAGATGGGAAACAATGGCTGGAGGTGTTGGAATGTCCATTATGTCCACTCGTTTATAACTAACTAATTTGGTTTGATTAGTTTAGCTAATGAAATAAGACGATAGTATAGTATTAGAACTCAAAAGCATATTCCTATAATGAGTTCATGTCCGTGGCACGTGCCTCTTTTTTAGGATGAACCATATCATCATCCCGTTAAGTTAAACAAACAAGGTTTTGATCACAAATTCCGAGACACTGCCAAACTATGAAGCTTTGTAACCTATTAAGGATGCTCACTGATAAACTCCAATTTTGTGGTTTATCTTGAGATTATTTTGGGAGATTTTATCATCTTTTCCCATATTTATTCAATGAAATAGCATGGTTTTGTAATTCTTCCGTAATTTATGCTTAAGTGTAAAAACATAATTTTTTAGGCCCTTAAATTGGTGATTTTAATTCACTTTAATTCCATTCGATGCCTTGATGTGTTTGTTGAGTGATTTCAGGATTATAAGGCAAGTATTGGATGGAAGAAATGAAGAGAAAAGCATGCAAGTGGAGAATTCATGAAGAAATGAGCAAAATGGAAAGTTGAGGGCCACGCGCACGCGTCATGCACGCGTACGCGTGCCTTGAAGATTTACAAGCCATGCGCACGCGTCAAGCATGCGTACGTGCGAGTAGAGGTTTTGCCTTCGACGCGCACGCGCACAGGTGATATTCGGCACGTGACCCACTTAAAGTGAAATCGCTGGGGGCGATTTCTGAGCTGCCCAGGCCCAATTCCAACTCGTTTTTGAGGGTATTTCATGCAGAATTCAAGCTAGAGCAAGAGGGAGCACTTAGTTAGTCATGATGAGCCTTTATAGTTAGTTTTCTAGAGAGAGAAGCTCCCTCTTCTCTCTAGAATTAGGTTAGGATTAGGTTAAATTCTCTTGGATCTAGATTTGATTACTTGATTTCATCTTGTTTCCTATACAATTCCTTGTTATAATACTTCAATTCTTCTTGGTTCTTTTGTTAGTTTTACTTCCATGTCCTTTATGTGTATGAATGCTCATGTTAGACTTGAATCTCTTTTAATGAAATTTGATGTTTGATGTTCTTTTATTGTTAATTTGAGTTGTGAATTTTACTTTTCTTGCAATTGGTAGTTGGTAGATTTATATTTCTTGCACTTTTACTGTGCTTTCCTTTTATGCCTTCCAAGTGTTTGAGAAAATGCTTGGTTAGATGTTAGAGTAGATTTTGAGCATTCTTGGCTTGGAAAGAGAAATTAGGTGATCTTGAGTCATTAAGACCCAACTCATGTTGGTAATCTAGAGTTGTTAGCTAGTTTGATTTCCGTTGACTCTAATCTCTTGCTAATTTAATTAGTGAGTTGATTAGGACGTTTGGATTGAGATTAGCTAGTCTTGTTAGACTTTCTTCGAGCGTGAAGATAATATGTTACTTTCTTCCATCGTCGAGGATGACGTAATGAGATAAATTCTTGTTAATTATTGTTATTAGTGACTAGGATGGAAAGCCTATGATCTCAATCCTTGCCATGAATGTCTCTCTCTTTAATACTTGCTTTCTTTAGTCACTTGCTTGATTTACTCTTCTTGTCATTTAAATTCTTGCCCATTTAATTTCTTTCCCTCTTATCAATCAAACCCCTTGTTCTTCATAGCCAATAATTGACCACTTCATTGTAATTCCTTGTGAGACGATCCGAGATTTAAATACTTCGGTTAATTTTTATTGGGTTTGTACTTGTGACAAAACCAAATTAAATTTGATGCAAGAGTTGTTTGTTGGGTTGGAGCTATACTTACAACGAAGTAATTCTTTTCTATAAGAGAAAATCTAGACCGACGATAAACCTTTCTATCACTCACCAAGGCATTTTTTAATTTATTTCACTCAGTACATGAATAGATTCAAAGGCTTTGTTGTTTTTTTGTGCAACTTTTTGCTGTTATTTATATTTTTGTTTTTTATATTTTTACACTATAACTTCTGTCCCCACCTCCCTCTTTTTTTTATTTTTTAAAGGAAGCTCTTCTTTTCCATTTCATTTTTTGGCTTTGGAACCAGAAATTCTTTCTTCCAGTACTTTTTTAAAAGTGCAGAATTAGACCATGAGTAAGCAATCTTCCATATACCATTTATATGCTATCTATTATCCTGGATACAAGTACTTTTATCTCTGTTTCATTTCCAAGTTATTCTCCCGATCTCTCCATGGGATTACTTATTGAATTAAAATATGTTATTACTCTCCCATTACACAAATGTGAAGAATTTAATATATGCCTTCGGACACTTTGCCCGAATTTTTTTTAAATATTTTCTAATTGTATTTCCTTATTAGAGTTTTATTCATTCGTTTATATGATTTCATTAAAATAGATATAGATAAGAGTTGGATCTCAAAGCCTCGAAGTAGTATCGAATACAGGGCTGGCTTGAACAAATTTTTGGACTTAGCATTTGCGAATGTATCATCCGATGGGATGATACATTGTCCATGTCCTTCGTGTGGGTTCCAGCTTTTCCAAACTAGGGAGGATGCCTACGATCATCTGCTGATAAAACTGTTTCCTGCTAAGTATACCTTTTGGTTACATCACGTGGAGAGACGTATAGGAGAGAGATCTACTGAGACACAAGAAGCTGACCCAGATAGCGTCTGTCGAGATCCAATGCACGACATGCTTCATGAGGCATTCAACTTGCTAGGTTTTGCTGCCGATGAAGAAGACTCACATAACATAGATTCTAGGGGGGACGCCAAAGAGTTACCGTATCTGTACAGTGAACCTAGTCAAGCGGCCCGTAATTTTGATGAGTTGCTTTAGGATGGAGAGCAGGAATTGTATCCGGGTTGTGCAAAATTCTCGAAGCTGACTTTCTTGGTGAGGCTATACCATATAAAGTTCCTGTGTAGAGTGAGCGACAAGGCTTTCGGAATGATACTAGAGCTACTAGGTGAGGCCTTTGAGCATACAAAGATTCCAGCCTCACTGCATGATGCCAAGAGGATCATACGAAAGCTCGGCATTGCGTACAAGAAGATAGATGCATGTCCGAATAATTGCATGCTATATCAAGGCAGTGACCAAGAACTATCTAAGTGCAAGCGATGTGAGACCTCAAGATGGAAGTAAAAGACTAGGAGGAATTCCATTGTCCGGATCAATGTAGTTGTTAAGAAGAATGGGAAGCCGCAGGCGGCGAAGATTATTCGTTACTTTTCCCTTGTTCCACGACTACAACGGATGTTCATGTCCAGTAAGACATCGGCTGACATGTTGTGGCACAAAAAAGGTCCTAATTCAGATGGTTTTTGAGGCATCCAAGGGACGGAGAGGCATGGAAGGCATTTGATAAAAGATATACTGAGTTCAGTGGCGATCTGTGCAGCGTTCACTTAGCCTTAGCTAGTGATGGCTTTAATCCCTTCGGAAATCTCAGCTCAAGGTACTCAATCTGGCCCGTGATCCTCATCCCCTACAACCTACCCCCATGGATCTGTATGAAACACAGCTCTTTCTTGCTGTCTATGATTATTCCCAGTCCCAAGATGCCTGGTAATGACATAGATATCTACCTACAACCCTTGATAGATGAGTTGAAGCAGCTGTGGGGTGGTGTTGATACGTACGACGCTAGCGAGAAAAAAAATTCAAGATGCATGCTGCGTTGATGTGGACAATCAGTGATTTTTCAGGGTTTGGCAACTTATCTGGGTGGAATACGTACGGTGGGAGAGCGTGTCCTACGTACAACTTGGATACTGAGTCTAAACGACTCACCTTCAGTCAGAAATGGTATTTCATGGGTCATCGGCGCTTTCTGAGTCAAGGCCACAGATTTCAGCATGACCGGGTCGGATTTGATGGCAATGTAGAGGTCAGAGGTCCCCCTGTAACATTTTCGGGTGGAGATATTTTGAGACAATTGGATAATGTGTATGTCACACTTGGCAAGGTGCAAACGGTTACCGGTAAAAGAGCACGCAGACATCAGGTTGCATTACAAGATGAGTCTTCTTGGAAAAAGAGGAGTATTTTCTTTGAACTCCCATATTGGGAATATAATTTATTGCGTCACAATCTGGACGTGATGCACATAGAGAAAAATGTGTGCGACAACATAATGAACACGATACTGAACGACAGTGATAAATCCAAGGACAACCTCAAAGCTCGAAAAGACCTCCAGCTGATGGGAATTAGGCGTGAACTCTGGCCTCGGGAAGATGGAAAGTATCCTACTGCAATATTCTCTATGTCAAATTCACAGAAGGACATCTTTCTTAGAAATTTAAAGAATGTGGTCTTTCCAGATGGTCATTCGAGCAACATATCTCGCTGTGTTGACCTACAGCAGCGAAAACTATCCGGCTTGAAAAGTCACGACAACCACACTCTCATGGAACATCTTCTCCTGATTGCATCAAGGAATGTATTGAAAGCCCCAGTGGCAGTTGTCCTGGCTGATTTCTCAACTTTCTTTCGACGACTATGCAGTAAATCTATAGACCCTCATCAACTTCCTCTCCTACAGGAACATGTGGTCCTCACTCTTTGTCAACTGGAGATAATTTTTTCACAGTATTTCTTCACAGTTATGGTACACCTAACCGTGTATTTGGTCGAAGAGGTATTCCTAGGGGGCGGGATGATTTATAGGTGGATGTATCCAATTGAAAGATAACTATAGGACTAATTTTACATTGCTACTATTTCGAAAGCTAACAACCTAACACACATATCTTGCTCGTAAAGGTACCTATGTCATCTCAAGCAGTACGTGTGTAATAGGACAGCATAGGAATGATCGATTGCCGAGGGCTGCTTATCCGATGAGATTCTCACTTTCTGTTCACGATACCTGGATAATGTTGAGAGCAGGATCAATCGACCATTGCGTATTGATGATCGACCGAGCAAAGATGTGACTGATACCATGACAAGCATGTTCCCATTGATTGTCAAAGCGGTAGGGGATGCGGTACATATGAATCTTTCACTAATCGAGAGACTTCAAGCACATCGTCACATGTTGGTCAATTGCACAGCTGTGGAGAATTTCTTAGAGTAAGTGCAGTTATTTCAGCTAGGATGATGATGTACCCCAAGGCACTCCTTGTTATAACCTTTGACAATAAATCCTTGTGGTATGACCAGGGATTTTAGGGCTAGCAAAAAAAGACAGCTACGAAGTATTGGAAAAAGAAACGAAGCCTACATTGACAAGGTTGTCCATAGAGAATTTGCCGAGTGGTTCAAGCATGAGGTGAATCTTCTGTATGGCTCTTCCATTTATAGTTTTGATGGTATCTTGCTTTCTGTTTCTCAACTGAATAACACGTATATTTCATTGGTAGATACCACTGGGAAGTACTATGCACCCGAGAGAAATGTAGTGGCTCACATGTGGCCCCAATATTTAGGCAAAGCGCTTTAAGGCGTACAATGTGAATGGATTCAGGTTTAGAACCCTACCAAGAGAGGATGGAATGAGAACCCAGAATAGCGGGGTTTGTGTCACTTATGACACTAGAAGTTATGCAACCTTTTGTGACAGTAACATGGCTGTTGGTGGCGTCTCGTATTATGGGAGATTGGTAGACATCATTGAGCTGAATTACAGTGGTCAATTTTCTGTGGCCTTGTTTAGATGCATCTGGGGAGACACCACGTCTGGTAGAGGCATAAAGCAAGACATTTTGAGACACACATGTGTCAACTTTAGTAATTCGATACACACTGGTGATCGTGAAGATGACGAGCCGTACATTCTTGCATCTGAGGCTCGCCTTGTTTAGTATGTACTAGGTTATTTAGTCTTTAAATTAGATATAATTTGGTATTATATATAATATTGTAGTTTTACTATTTTTTAGGATGAAATTAGTGAAACAAATTTGAAAATTCATCTATTTTTTTTATAATTATGAAAACCGTGAATTAGTAGTAGTGTTATTTGAGAATTCATCTATTCCTTTTTTATAACTATGAAAACTTGTTTGAATTAGTAGTATTATTATACTATCAGTTTGACCCATATCCGAAAGATCTTATTTTTTATATATCTCAAGGCCCACACCAATCTCAAACCTTGAAGAGGTTAAACTAAATAAATAAATACCTAGCATTACTCACAGCATCCCCAGTCGCTCGTGCATCCCCACTCCCACGCAAGCTGAATCCTTATTTTCACTACCCACGCCGTCAGATCAGAGCAGCGTAGTCGGCATTGTTGCGCCTTTAGCTCCCTCACGGTACCGTCAGTCAACACCTCTTCCACACGATCGTCGTGCTCGTTGAGGTAACAAGTTCCAGCTCTTTCATGCTAATAGTTATGTGCCTCATATTGGGTCAGTTGCTTATGATGTGACATGTATCATTAGTTGAATGGGTGCACTATATATCAATGCTATTATAAAGAAATCTCATAACTTGGCATCCGCTGGTCACAAGTATCAATTAATTGAGATGCTGACCCTTTCTATTCGCATGCAATCAATCTTTTGTATTTAATTTTTATCAACTTAACACTAACTCCAATTCTGTGTGGGTATGAACATTCATAGATTAGACATAATTGGTTTTGGGGGAGGGGGATTGCATGTTCATATATTCAATGTCACTATAAAAAGGGGTTAAATAATATGCATGTGATAGTTTGATCAAATTTCTGATTTAATTTTTCACAATGGGGTTATGATGGCTATTAATTGTAGGCATATTTTCAAAAATAAAAAAAATGTTAAATCGATACACCTGCTAGGAATATGACTATTGATAATGGTAATGGTGAATCTAATGGAGTAAATGGTGCTCATGCATAGAGAGAACTTTAACTTTATGAAAATTTATCTTAATTAATTCTATTGTGATTATTAATGATGGCTGTTAACTTTAATTATAGTTTCTTAATTAAAAATATCTGGAATAAATACACCTATAATAAATAGGAATATTAATAATTGTAATTAATAATCTAATGTACTGGACCTGGCTCATGCAATTAGAGAATTAGGAAAACTAGTAATTTATTTATGCTATGTGTACTAGGTTTCATTTTTCCAAAAGAATGAACTAAGGCTTTATTAGTGTCCCCATCCATTAACAACTTTCCCTTTGGACTTTGATTTTTCTAATTTACATGTAGTTGGATCATTTGGAAAAAGAGTTGTTAATATAATTAATATATGTACGTATATATACTAGTATTTACTATCTTGTAACATAGTTATAATATGCGTAATGCTATTAGCCTAAGACACGGTGGAACATAATTAATAGCCTGTAAATGTAGTCAATTTTAGCTAATATCGAATGTTTAATTAATGGGATTTAATACAAAATAGAAGGTGAAAGAGAAATAGCAGTTATTTGTTGGTTAATTATTCTATTCTTCCATGAGATATTAATCTATGTTGGCATGCTACATGTGTTTACAATAGGATTTTAAGATGCCCAGGAAATTAGCTAATGATATACTTATGTATGGCTCACATGTTGGGCACGTTGAACACATTAATACCATTTTTTATATTTTTTTTTATAGATTCTGAAGGAATAGTCAAGCAAGCTAAAATGAGTATGAGGGAGGCTATGGAGCGGTCTCTTAATGGTAGCAAGATCATACTGAGGTTCAATGAGGAACTGCAAGCAGTCGGAGATGGAGCTGGCCTGTTGAGTGGCATTCTAGGAGCGCTGAGTTCTGATTACAGCAAATTTCCTATATGTGAAAAGAGTTGGGCAAAAGTGCGGGGCAAAGATAGGGTTTATGATGATTGCATAAAGGTAATGACTTTCGGTATTGTTTAATCATATCAAACCTTATAACTTGCAATTACTTACGGCTGGACATTGTCGTCGCAGGAGATGTTCCACTTTCAGGATAACAGTGGTAGAATCAAGAAAACACTTTTGAAACAAATGGGGAGGTCGTGGAAGGACACAAGGGGGAGGCTGTATGACTCGCATTACAAACCAACAAGGACACTTGAGCAGAATCTTGAGAATCGCCCGAAGGGAATTCCTAGAGAGCATTGGAGGTGGTTCATTGACTATCGTAATGATCCTGCAACAAAGGTACCCCATTTATTTAATTATGACCAGGCCAATTCAATCTGTAACCCACAGATTCAATCTGATTGAGTGATTTAACCGGTTTAATTCTAATAACTATTGATCTAAAATCTGATCTAATACAGGTAATTTTTAAAAAAAATGAAATCCTTTCAAATCTAAACATGCAATTTTGATCATTTTTTGATATGATCTGATATTCTTAAATAGTTTTTATTCCAATTGATTTGAATATGAACCCTGTTATTTAATATACATGTGTAATTAAATTTAATATAAACATATACTCAGCACATGTCACGGTCCAGAAGGAATGTTTGGCTAAAATCATAATATATACTTGCATGATGATGAGATTGATGTACACCAACTTTCATTATTACAACCTTGTTGTTTGTCTGTTACCGTATAAGACTTTTGATTTAATTTGAGTACCCCTATTATTATAATTTATGCTATATAATTGTTATTGGGCTATGTCACACATGCCTGCTAAAGCTTTTTAAATAGGGATTGTATTTACGTATTAGAAATACAATAACATTGTTAACTTCTTATATGTAAATAGGGACCGCATGCATATAACTATTGTTCTTGTTAAAGCAATACTTAACTTAAGATTACGTACAGTTTATTCAATTTCCACACTTTCTTACTTACTGCCCCATTATTTTGAGTCTATTGCAACGTAGGATACATATATACTACATAGTTATATTTATTACTTTAGTGAACAACAGCTTACTGTTGATTTTAAATAGGCGAAATACAAGCAAAATGCGCTGAATCGAAAGAAGCAACTTTACACGCACACTGGCGGTTCTAAAGGCTTGGCTAGGGCAAGGGAAGAAGAGGTAATATAAATTTGTAATCAAGTATAAGTGGCATTTAGTGTTGATTTATTTATAGAGTAAAACAACAAAGAATTATTGAAAAAATTTAAAGAAGTGAAATTATTTGCATAAATTGTATTGTACAGTTAGAAAAGCAAGGGAGGAGAGTTGGTAGGGGAGAAGTATGGATCCTAAAGCACAAGAGACCTGATGGAAGCTATATACATGAAGAAGCTCGGAGAATTGGTGTAAGTACACCTAATCATTTATGCTGTAACATGTTGGGTTTAGTTATTAAAATGTCTTGAGTATGCTATTAGCCTAGTGTGACTGTGTAATTTTATTTATGCCTGCAGAAAAAAATATCTGAGATTGAGCAGCTTGATGAATCTACAAGAATATTGTTAGAAAATGATTCTCTTGTCCAAGCTCTCGGTAAAGAGCACTCGGGTAGAGTGCGTGGGATAGGACACGGGCCGACACCAAGTCAACTCTTCCGTCTGAGCTCGCAGCCGCCGGTGGATAGAGCTCAAGTAGAAGAGGCCCAAAGGATGCTGACTGAACTACAGGCGGAGGTGACAACTGAAAAATTGAAGCCGAAAGCAATGGAGGATGAATTAGCAGCAGAGAAAACGAATAGACAGGCAATAGAGAGTGTGCTGAGTTATCTGGTCCAACAGCAATGTGGGGAGCTGCCTCCGAACATCGCTGCACAGATGAATTCTCTGGACGGACATGGCGGAAAATAGAAATTAGATTTTATGTGATACTTTGTTTTTTGCTATATGTTTAGTTTATGTTAAGTATGCAGCATTAATTATTAGCCAGGTACTTTACCTTTTTGGATGACTATTGAAATACTTTATTGACATTATTAAAATAGATATGTTAGTTTGCTTCGCAGTTAAATATTCATGAGCTTTTTTTCCATAGTGCAGAATTTTAGAGATAAAAAAGGGTATAATATTCTTTAAATAAAAAAGATGACTAAAGGCTTGGCTAGGGCAAGGGAAGAAGAGGTAATATAAATTTGTAATCAAGTATAAGTGGCATTTAGTGTTGATTTATTTATAGAGTAAAACAACAAAGAATTATTGAAAAAATTTAAAGAAGTGAAATTATTTGCATAAATTGTATTGTACAGTTAGAAAAGCAAGGGAGGAGAGTTGGTAGGGGAGAAGTATGGATCCTAAAGCACAAGAGACCTGATGGAAGCTATATACATGAAGAAGCTCGGAGAATTGGTGTAAGTACACCTAATCATTTATGCTGTAACATGTTGGGTTTAGTTATTAAAATGTCTTGAGTATGCTATTAGCCTAGTGTGACTGTGTAATTTTATTTATGCCTGCAGAAAAAAATATCTGAGATTGAGCAGCTTGATGAATCTACAAGAATATTGTTAGAAAATGATTCTCTTGTCCAAGCTCTCGGTAAAGAGCACTCGGGTAGAGTGCGTGGGATAGGACACGGGCCGACACCAAGTCAACTCTTCCGTCTGAGCTCGCAGCCGCCGGTGGATAGAGCTCAAGTAGAAGAGGCCCAAAGGATGCTGACTGAACTACAGGCGGAGGTGACAACTGAAAAATTGAAGCCGAAAGCAATGGAGGATGAATTAGCAGCAGAGAAAACGAATAGACAGGCAATAGAGAGTGTGCTGAGTTATCTGGTCCAACAGCAATGTGGGGAGCTGCCTCCGAACATCGCTGCACAGATGAATTCTCTGGACGGACATGGCGGAAAATAGAAATTAGATTTTATGTGATACTTTGTTTTTTGCTATATGTTTAGTTTATGTTAAGTATGCAGCATTAATTATTAGCCAGGTACTTTACCTTTTTGGATGACTATTGAAATACTTTATTGACATTATTAAAATAGATATGTTAGTTTGCTTCGCAGTTAAATATTCATGAGCTTTTTTTCCATAGTGCAGAATTTTAGAGATAAAAAAGGGTATAATATTCTTTAAATAAAAAAGATGAAAAAAATAATAAAATATAATAAAAACTTTTAAAAAATATTAAATAATGATATTATTCTTTAGATAAAAAGAAATTAAAAAAAAACCGCCGCTAAACTATTCGCCGCAAAGTTCAAGATTTGCGGCGGTTATGCCAGCGGTTGCTGGAAACCGCCGCGAAATGTGAATCCTGCGCCTTTATGCGTTACGTATACTATTTCGCGGGCAACCTGTAATTCGGCAATTAAACCGCCGCTATTCTACGCGTTACGTATACTATTTTGAATTTAATTTTATTTGTTGAATTTTAATAATTATAGGGGTGGAGTAGATACCCGCAAAAACGGGTTAGGGTTTAACTTTTTACTACCTATGGATAGGAATGAGACAGGTTCTATGAGAATTATTGTAGGACGGGACAGAATCGAGTAAAGTAAAAATTTGCCCCTATCTATCCCATTACTATACATCCTCCTCCCTCCACTTCTATGGTCACATTTATCTCCATTCTCCACCTTCGAGCTCGACAGTTGTCAGATATGACTCTGCCACTATCATGCCATTCTTTCTCTGCCTCTTTCCACATCCACTTTTAATGTCACTTTTCAGTTTTTTTTCTACCACATTTTGCACTTCTACCTTCATGATCTTATACCATTTTCTTGAATCTCTAATACACTCAATGCTTTCCACTCTTCCATCTTTACCTCTTTTCTTTTATGATGTCATTGTGTGTGTCCCTCTCTTCTCTTATTTTCTATCACGTTTTTTTCTCTCATTCGTATATTAATCACTGTTGTGTTCTCTCTTTTTCTATTTTTCACTCTCATGATGTTTATTTATCTGCTCTCCACAGTCACATTGTCCACCTCTACACTACACCGCCACAACGCCGACTTCTGCTATACACTATTGTGTTATCTACCTCTATAACTCTTTCCTTTTCTTGTGCTTCTTGTTCTTTTATTTTATTGATTTCTCTATTTTTTAATTTATATGAAGATTTTATTTTAGTGCTGAATAATTAGAGTAAGGTATTATTGATGCTGAATGATTATGTAGTTTGTAGAACATCATTTAATTTTTTTAATTTTAAAATTGATCCATTTATTTATTTTATGATTAATTAGTTGATGTTGTTGATGGTGAGGAATTATAAAAATTGGGATAATGAGTTTCAAATGTGATTTGGGGGTTGGTTGTGGGTGGAGATGAATGTAAAGGGGTAGTGGTGATGAATGATGGTTATGTGGTGGGGTTGGGTTAGGGTGGCGGTAATAGTGGATGAGGTGGAGGTAGAGTTTGAAAATCATAGAAAAGATAAGGGTTAGTTTTGAAATTTTGATTGATTTTTGAAAGAAGTTAACAAAACTTTAGGGTTTAAATATTTTTGTCAAAAGAACCTTATCTTTCATTGATATAATGTCAATTTTATTTTTTATGGGTAATATTATTAGTTGTTTGAACATTCATAAATAAAAATGGTAATTTATCCTATACAAAAATATATATATAAAAAAAAACTTGTTGAATCATATCAACAGTCAAGGTATTCAATCGACAACCTCTTTGAGCTAAGTTTTTAAAATAAAAACATACATAGTAACCATTTTTAATATTAAAATAATAAAATCAATGA